>NC_054701.1:56916636-56984136 GCF_016097555.1 Gigantopelta aegis
GTGTAGTACACTGTTATCTGGTGGAGTGTAAGTACACTACTATCTGGTGGAGGGTAGTACACAGCTATCTGGTGGAGTGTAAGTACACTGCTATCTGTGGAGTGTAGTACACTGTTATCTGGTGGAGTGTAAGTACACTGTTATCTGGTGGAGTGTAAGTACACAGCTATCTGGTGGAGTGTAAGTACACTGCTATCTGGTGGAGTGTAAGTACACTGCTATCTGGTGGAGTATAAGTACAGTGCTATCTGGTGGAGTGTAAGTACACTGTTATCTGGTGGAGTGTAAGTACACTGCTATCTGGTGGAGTGTAAGTACACTGCTAGTCTGGTGGAGTGTAAGTACACTGCTATCTGGTGGAGTGTAGTACACTGTTGTCTGGTGGAGTGTAAGTACACTGCTATCTGGTGGAGTGTAAGTACACTGCTATCTGGTGGAGTGTAAGTACTGTTACTGGTGGAGTGTGCTATCTGGTGGAGTGTAAGTACACTGCTATCTGGTGGAGTACACTGGTGGAGTCGTATCTGGTGGAGTGTAAGTACACTGCTATCTGGTGGAGTGTAAGGTGCTATCTGGTGGAGCGTACTACATTGCTATCTGGTGGAGTAAGTACTATTCTGCTATCTGGTGGAGTGTAAGTACACTGCTATCTGGTGGAGTGTACTAGTGCTATCTGGTGGAGTGTAAGTACACTGCTATCTGGTGGAGTGTAGGCGGAGTGTACACTGCTATCTGGTGGAGTGTAGTACATTGCTATCTGATGGAATGTAAGTACACTGTTGGTGGAGTGTAAGTACACTGCTATCTGGTGGAGTGTAAGTACACTGCTATCTTTTTGGAGTGTAGTACACTGCTATCTGGTGGAGTGTAGTACATTGCTAGCTGGTGGAGTGTAAGTACAATGCTAGCTGGTGGAGTGTAAGTACAGTGCTAGCTGGTGGAGTGTAAGTACAGTGCTATCTGGTGGAGTGTAGTACAATGATATCTGGTGGAGTGTAAGTACAGTGCTATCTGGTGGAGTGTAAGTACAATGCTATCTGGTGGAGTGTAGTACAATGCTATCTGGTGGAGTGTAGTACAGTGCTATCTGGTGGAGTGTAAGTACAGCGATATCGGTGGAGTGTAGTACAATGCTATCTGGTGGAGTGTAGTACAGTGCTATCTGGTGGAGTGTAAGTACAGTGATATCGGTGGAGTGTAAGTCTGGTTGAGAATGTGACACAAAATGATAAAACGTGAGCAAAACCTGTGTAAAGCAGCCAGCAGTAGGTACCTAGGTGAACTTTTACGACAGGTGTCTGCTTAATAAATGTCATGTCAGTGTCTGTACTACATTAGCTTATTTGGAAGCACAGAAATACAAGGCTCTGGACATGGACAGTGGTCAGACTAAGGTAGCTTTTAACTTATATTAGAGAAATTAATTTTTGTTTCTCAGCATATTGTGTAATCAAAGAGTCTTAAATGTCAGTGCAGTGACAAAATGTTGTGAAAACCAGGTTATGTAACAGTAAATCAGGCTGTTTGTACGTACAGGGCAACGACCACGTCATGGAGTATAACCACATCTGGAACACCTGTCTCAACGGCACTGACTGCGGCGCCATTCAAGCTGGAAGAGACTGGACGAATGTAAATATAAACAGACTAGTTCTAGAATTAGATGTAAATATAAGCACATTAGTTCCATAAGCGGCAGCAGTAGACTAGACGAATGTAGTTATAAACAGACTAGTTCTAGAATTAGATGTAAATATAAGCACACTAGTTCCATAAGCGGCAGCAGTAGACTAGACGAATGTAATTATAAACACACTAGTTCTAGAATTAGATGTAAATATAAGCACACTAGTTCCATAAGCGGCAGCAGTAGACTAGACGAATGTAATTATAAACACACTAGTTCTAGAATTAGATGTAAATATAAGCACACTAGTTCCATAAGCGGCAGCAGTAGACTAGACGAATGTAGTTATAAACAGACTAGTTCTAGAATTAGATGTAAATATAAGCACCCTAGTTCCATAAGCGGCAGCAGTAGACTAGACAAATGTAGTTATAAACAGACTAGTTCTAGAAGAAGAAGCAGTAGTAGATGCTTGAGGAATATAAATATAAAAACATTAATTCTGCAAATACTAATAGTAGAGTTGAACTAGTTCTAGAAGTTGAAGTATTAGAGATTGGACAAATGTGACTTTATTCACACTGGTTCAAGAAGTAGAAGTAGTAAGAACTGGATAGTAGTAGTCGTAGTAGTAGTTGTTATTGTTGTTGTCGTCATCATCATCGTGATAGTAGTAGTAGTAGTAGTAGAAGTAGTAGTAGTAGAGGTTTAAGTTGTTTCAAAATGATTGAGTATGTGTATTTACATAAACAACTTGTAATGATGTTTTCAGAGAGGTAACGTAATACGTTACAACCACTTTCACCATACGTTACGTAACTGGCCCGGTGCTAGCGCGAGGGGCATCATGCTCGACGACCAATACTCCAGTGCCACCATCGAACACAACGTATTCTATCACGTACGCTTTTTATAGTTTATGCCATATTCCTCAACCATCAATTTCACATTATATTAAGAGTGAACCACATTATATTGAGCGATGGAAAAAACAAACCCCAACAACTAAAACGACCGTACTAAATCTCAACAGAGCAAATCTCTTTGTATTGTCGGGTTCTGAAGCAAATCATTTTGCAATTTAAAAACGTTATAGCGAATCATATCTTTGTTGGCTTAATAATATTACATAAATAATGTACGTATTATGTGTTGCTACATGCTAAATATGAAGAAAGAAAATGACTAACTAGCAATTTGAACCCACCCATTTTATTTTTCATTACATGTACTGGTTTTAAATAGCATCGATATGCAGCTCCAGGATCAGTTATAAAACAAAAAACCCCTAAGACGAACAACAACTCCACAACACAATTTTAAAACATGAAACATGTCACACATTAAACCATACATCATAGAAATAATTTTGAGATTATAGAAAGTCATTAAATGTTCTATGTGAACATGGCGGTCATTTTGTAAGATAGCTGTGTCCAACGTAACTGCCATGGATGTTTTATGTTACTCAGTATGATAGTTTTTATACGTCACAAAAAAATCATTGCCTCATTAATTTTCATCTCTATTCAGTTTCTTTCTAAATTTCGTAAAGATAAAATGTGTCCATAACAAGCTTGTATTTCAATTAAAATTAGGTTCTAATCTCTAGTGTTTTAATATGCAGCCAAAATACAATAAAGGCATTTAGCTTACTCTCATGACAGATAGATACAAAATCTTTATTACCGGTAATAGTTTGACTATTGGCAAATACTTAATTTTACACGTATAAAGTACAAGTCATGGTCATTCTTTTTCTTATGTTTTTCTATAAGCCATTTGTTATAAAATGTTTAATTAATTTGTTCATTTAACCATAAAACAGAAATTCATTAAATATCTAGTGTATAATTATATTATTTAATACAATATATTCAACAGTACAATATATTCAACAGAATGAAGTTCACTTAAACATTGGCGGAGGCCGAGACAACATCATCAGGTACAACGTCTTCTATAATGCGACATCGTCCGCACTTCGAATTGATGGAAGAGGGCTTCCCAATGGCAATAATGTTGTTGGCACGCTGAATTCACGTCTAAAGGTTAGACAAAGAAATCGTCACTCAATCTATATTTCTTGTTATGAAACCTATGGCCAATAAGAAAACACTAACAACAGTTAAAATATTAAATGCTATGACATAGTTTTTTCATGCCTCGTCAACAACAATATAATAATAAAACATATTTGACTATTTTTCCTTTAATACTTCTTTAATTAATTTGTCTTGATGGTAAACGATTGCTACATTAATCAGTATTATGTGTGTCACAGGCTGTGCCATATACCAGTCAGTTATGGAAGGACAGGTATCCCAAGTTGGCTGCTATAGATCAAGGCAACCGAAATGCTCCCGAAGGCACGTGAATATAATAATTAGTCCCATCAAATATTTTCCAATGCTTTGCGAGATAAACGTGGTTTTATGAAAGTGATAAAAACATTTTGCAACCATGGGCTTATGTTAGAAATGGTAAAACTGCAGAAAACAAACAGAAGTGGCATCTAGCAAACACGCTCACTCTACCTTCCAAATATCCACCTAATATTAGATCTATGAGTTACACCCGTCCATCATACACCATATTTAAGACCATCTACTGTCTACCTTTCTTGAACATACCATGGGCTATGGTTGTGTGGCATTTGTAATGGCCAAAGTCAAATGCTCAATGGATTATTGTACACCCACCACTCTAGACCGAATATTTCTGTCTCTGTAAAGCTTTATTTCATGTTTTATATTTAGGTTTTTTTTAATGATTTGTCTATTTTATATTTATATCTATGTTCTATGGTTTTTACCGAGACAGAACGTAGTCTATATCAAAAGTGGGTGGCTGCGATCGGTATGGTCGCGATCGTTTTTCTCACCTGTTATTGTGAATTCCACTCAAGAAAACGTACTAATCCATTCGCTAATCATTTTCGCTGTCAATGAATCACTAAAAATCACTACACGTCCCATGTATGAATGTCAACAACACATTTTAGGTTTCAGTCGAGACTTTCCTTTCAAAGCAACGAAATTGGGTCAAATTATGGACAAATCAGAAACAACTTCCAGAATATTCGGTCTACCACGACACATAAAGAAGTGCGTCAATTATTGGGGATGTGTGGCTACTATCAACGGTTTTGTGCAAAGTGCCACTGAAGCTGTTTTCATTGAGGTAGTGCGTGAAGGAAGTGATAATAGTATCCATGATTTAATCTTTATCGGCAATATCTGAGAGGACCACACAAGGAATCGACCTAGTAATAATGCATTAGCCCACTAGAATGTATCGGCAACTCAAACAATGTACTTTCGGTAATTTCAATATAACCATGCATAAAAAGTAATACAAAGGCATGAGTTAAACAGTTAATAATAAAATAATAAGATGTGGAATTTCTGTCACATATTTTTTTCTTTTTTCTTTATTTTTGCCAGGCAATCAGATTTACGACAACGTCTACTACAACCAGAAAGGGATACAGTTCGACAGCATCAGCCCCAGCATTCAGCAGACCAAATATGTTGATTCACATGATAATTTTAAGGTAATTACTATATTTTATATTTTTATAGGCATTAATGTGTGTTTTGACTCTGCAGTTTTTCGAGGTTTAAAATCACCAATTCAAATAAAATATTGCTTCATATGGAAGGTGGGGATTGTTGAAGTCTGTACCTAGAAATAAGAGAGCATGGGATACGAGAGAATGGGATGGAGCTCACTGGTATATAGCTGGTGGACACAGTTTGCAGATGATTTATTTTATTCATGCCCCGAAAAACGTAAAAGAAGTAACAGACAACCATTAAATGAAATTCTAAGATTCACTGAGGTGCAAACTCTTACATATATATATATATATATATATATATATATATATATATATATATATATATATATATATATATATATATATATATAGTTTTACATATTAAAAGGACTACCTTCAGATTATAGCCATTGTAAAAGTTATATGAATATGAATATTACAATAGCCAATGCATTTCTGGACTAACGTTTTTTAGTATCTCAATATAGATTTTTGTCTAAACTAATTTTGTCCGTACGAATGTATTATTTCTTCCAATGTCCAAACGAAATGTGAAATAATTCTGTCAAAAACCATTTCAAATGCAGGATCGTAGATCTAGCAGCCCTCCTACTAGTGACAGATCAAACATGTCTTGCTTTTATTCTTTGGATTATTAGGGCAGATCCTACTGATGCCCGAAGTGTTTGGTGGTGTCTGTTGTTTGAAGGATATTAACATTGCATAGCTAATAATTTGATAACTAAGCAAAGTGCGTCTGAGAATAACATTTGATTAATTTTTGTATAACTGCTAGTCTGTTCCACAGAACCGATATGTAATATAATGTCACAGCCGTAGGAACGATCTCTGTGAAACCAATTCAGCATAGAGGTCATCATATATACCAAACAGAACTTGATGATCCTTAAATAATAAATGCTTAAATAATAAAAATAATCTAGAGATGGAAGCTTTAACACTGCTACTAGCAAGCCATTAATCGAATTAAAAAATGCTATTTTTAGTCACGATCACCAACTGACTTTTGGTCTCCAAAGAATGCTGACTTCCGTCTGCGGTGTCTGGCAGCTGATTGGGCCAACAGTGAGAATGTTCCTCAACCAATCAGTGTGGACAGAGTTGGGCCGAGACACAAAACCGGACCATATTATTTACATTCAGGTGAGTTGATAGATATTTGAGTATACTTGATGTATAAGGGAGGCAACAGAGATTTTACGTAAAATATTTCAGATGAGTGGGTGATATATGAATCTGCTATTTCAGAGGAGTTCATAAAATTTAATATATTGGATATCTGGTGATTAACTATATATCTATGTAATAACATCTGAGTCAGCAGATAGATAATTAATTGCATGTGATTATTCAGGGGAATCAGTAGATATTTGTCTATATGTGTTATTCTGGTGAGTCCGTGGCTATTATATCAGTATATATCTGACCACATGACGAGCCAGTAGATATTGATCACATGGTGAATCGGTAGATATCGATCACATGGTGAATCAGTAAATATCGATCACATGGCGAATCAGTAGATATTGATCACATGGCGAGTCATTACGTATTAATCACACAGCGAATCAGTAGATATTGATCACATGGCGAGTCAGTAGATATTGATCACATGGCGAGTCATTACGTATTAATCACACAGCGAATCAGTAGATATTGATCACATGGCAGTGTAGATATTGATCACATGCAGAGTATCAGTAGATGACATTGATGTCTGGCGAATCAGTAGATATTGATCACATGGCGAATCAGTAGATATTGATCACATGGCTAATTTGTATTATCACATGGCGAATCAGTAAATATTCATCACATGGCATTTCAGAAAATATTAGGTTCATGTAGTTTCAGTAAATATTAATCACATGGCGAATCAGTAGATATTGATCACATGACAAGTCAGTAGATATTGATCACATGTGCATGTGATATGTTAGTATATTTGATCACATGTGATGTCTGGCGAGTGCAAATATCTGATCGCATGTGATATCACGCGAATCTGTAGGTATTTGATAATTTGTTTATCAAGCGAACTATTAAATATTTCATCACGTATATTTGAGATAAGTATAGATTCTAGTAGCATCTTACACCTGATATTTATGACGAATCAGTAGATAACAATGTTCTCGTCTATTCAATATTGACAGGACAACACAATACCCATCATCTGTCACCTCCACCTGCTCCATGTGCAGGCACTGTCGCCCCAGCTACCAAGACACCGAAACCACCTTACCTGTCTGATGGGTCAGGACCAAACACCATCCATCCCGAGATTGCAAAGCATGGTTAACTTTGTTGTATTTGACCTGTTGTCGAGATACATGTATGTTTATCATAATTTTCATCCGAATCTCACTTTTCCTTGTGAATAAAGATATCAGTAATGTTCCATAGAACAATGGTTAGTATTTGACAGGTTGGAGGCTCAATGTGTATTTGACAGGTTGTTAATTCAGTATTGCATTTGACGTGCTGTGAACTCAGTGTTGTATTTGACAGGTTGTTAACTCAGTGTTGTATTTGACACGTGTTAATCCAGTGTTGTATTTGATATGTAATTTCAATGCTTAACAAGTTTGTAAACTCAATGCTGTATTGCATATGCTGTTGAATTTAACAGATTCTAGACTTAATATTGTATTTGACAGTCTGTATCAATATTATATTTGACAGACATGCTGTTAAATCAGTGTTGTATTTGAAAGGTTAACTCAGTAGACGAGGCCCATTCAATTCTGCATTGTGCATATATGGTCTTCATCGCGAATAACCGTTTTGTCGTTCATTGTATTTGGCAGGTTGTAAACTCAATGTTATATTTGATAGATTGTTGTATTTAACAGGATGTAAACTCATTGTTTTGTTTGAGAGATTGTTGTATTGTTAGGTTATTATATTTGACAGGTTGTAGACTTATGGTATTTGATAGGTTGTTTTATTTGATAGGTTGTTATGTGATGTATTTGATAGCTTGACAGAATGTAGACTTCATGTTGTATATATTTTTCAGGCTGTTGGCTCATTATCACTGGGTGTCCACTCCATCCAACGAGCGGCACTAGTCGAGACAAGTACGGAGAACAACATGAACACTCTGGAACGGATCAGGAGGCTTGTTTAGCACGAGCCGCCAAGTTGTGGAATTACTGTGGTTCACCCAGCGACCACACGGTCACTGCCGTATTTGGACCAACAGGTAGGATGTGCGTGGACAATATCATTCAATCCAAGATTTAGCTCCTTAAACTGACTATCTTCCACTGAACTAAGTGTCCATTACAGACCAGTCAAAATCGTTAACACTAAGATCACTTTATGGAACAATGTTTAATATCATCATGAAATGGTCTTGATGAAGCACTGGTCATGTGATCCTGTTTTGGACTGATATGTACTATTATCTTGTTCAATTATTTAGACCCAAAGTTTTTTGCAAATGTTACGTTTATTTCCTTTTCGATATTTGTTTTCTTTGCATTTACATGAAAACAAACCCAAACCCCGACAGGTGTTATACACAAATCATCATATAAAATGCACGAAGTTGACTTAATTCCACTTTTTAAAAATCTCTGTGTGTTCGGAATGCACGTTATTTCTCCTATAAATAACTAAGGTCATTTGCATATCAAAAGATTGGGATCTGAGGCTACGTGAAGGCCATTATAGCTTGTTTCACTAAATCAAGGTTATTATTGTTTTGCAGTGTGTAACAGCATTGTCTAATCTTTCCGTTAAACATAGATGTAAACAAACAGAACATGTAACCCTTTCTTGTAGGTGCATTATATTTAATCAATTTAGCTAATGTATTATGTATTTTTATTTTATTATATCAATTCTATATTAGCATACAATACCTAACCTAACACAACTGAGGTGTAGCACAGTAATAAACACAAATCACCTCACACACCGCAGGAATGTGCTTTCCAAATTTAAAAATAAATTTAATGCAGGGCCGGACCCAGAAGACCGGGGGGGGGGGGATAAAATGTCAAAGGCCACCAACATCAAATAATAATAAAAATGTTATTTAGTTTGCCTCTAAATTGGGAACTCATACGTGTATATATATATATATATATATATATATATATATATATATATATATATATATATATATATATATATATATAGTATTTATGGTGGTGCTAGGGGCTGGGGTTTTGGGGTGGGGTGTTACATTTGTAATGCGAAAAACCAAAGGGCTATTGTTCGGACTCGTATGGGTTCAACCACTTTTTCATCCCGCAGACACAGCCCTGAATGTTCAAAATACGATAGCATTGCTTGGTCAATAACATCATTATTTCGATCTATGACTGCACGTGCTATTGTAGCAATGTGTAAACCACGTAAAATACAAGTTAGGTAGGGTATATAAATTCATTGAAAATGTATTAGTCGACATTCTTGTTATTTTTATTTGAGGAAAAATATGGGTAAATCGAAAAACACTTCAGTTGATGTAAAATCGTGTATTAAGAACGTTTTCGATTATTTTGAAGATGAATATCAGCGCGGTAGACCTAGGTATGCTTCTTATCGAATTGTCGATCGAGTTGCCGCTGCACTTAAAGTTTCGGTTTCAACAGTAAAAAGAACTGTGAAAAATCTAAGCTCTACGAATCCAAGCACATAAATCACTGTTAAAAAACGCGACCGAAAACTCATCGATTTATTTGATAAATATGTTATTAGACGTATATACAGATTTTATAGAGAGGGCGAATTACCTACATTACATAAGATTAACGTGGCTTTAAAGGAGGAATGTGGAATCAACATATCCATATCAACTTTACGAAGAACACTCCATGACCTCTATTGTAAATACCAACATATGTCTACAACCGGAAAAGTGATTTTTGAGGACGCCAATATATCAGACAGGAGACTGTCCTATCTCCATGAAATATCCAGTTTACGAGAACAGGGGTATTTAATAGTGTATCAAGATGAGACCTGGGTGAATGTCAACCACACAACATCCCACCACTGGACAGATATCCACCCGGGCACAAGTACCGCCAATCACCTGCCGAAATCAGACGCTGCTGATCGAGTTCCTAAACTCTGTTCGGTGACTGGGAAAGGAAAAAGACTTATTATTTGTCTGTGATAAATATGGATTGATAGATGGCTGTGAATTGATCTTTGAGGCTAAAAAAACAGACGGAGACTATCATGGTGAGATGAATCATGACAATTTCATCAAATGGTTTGAAGAACAACTTATGCCTTCTCTACCAGAACCTTCTGTTATCGTCATGGATAACGCAAGCTACCACAACAAATTAACTGAGATTACACGATGTCCTGCACTAAACGCTAAAAAGGAAGAAATTCAGTCGTGGCTACGAAAAAAACACAAACCTTTTGAGAGTAACATGACAAAGCCAGTTCTTTATGAACTTGTGAAAAGTAACAAATGTGCACAGCAATTTGTTACTGATGATATTGCTGAACGTCATGGGCACTTGTGTCTAAGACTGCCGCCAAGACATTCTGAACTCAATCCGATAGAACTGATCTGGAGTCAAGTCAAAGGGCACATAGCTCATCATAATGATGGTAAAATGAGCACGGTGCGGAGAGAACTTGCACATGCATTGAACTCTGTCACACCTACACACTTCTCTGACGCAGTTAAACATGTAATAAAGATCGAAGAAGATTTTAGAAAACAAAATAGTTTTATAAGAAATAAAATACCCCCTGTGATAGTCCCCCTTAACGAAGATAGTGATGAAGAAATGAGTTCGTCGACTGATTAAGTTATTTCTCCATACCCATCAGGAGTATTACTTTAATGTATGCATGAACTATTTAACACCAAAAACAATTTATTTCCATATCATTCACTATCAAACAACCTAACAGCCTATAAACTAATCGACTAGAAATGCATATAGACTACACATACATACGAGAGAAATGTTTATTTAACGACACACTCAACGCATTTGATATACGTTTATGTGGCGTCAGACAAAACGGTTAAGGACCATTATGACAGTGAGAAAAAAACTCGCTACCGCCACATGGCCCACTGTTTCCGATAAGCAATTTTGATAAGCAATAAGGGACGTTTTATATGCACCATCCCATAGACAGGATAGCACATACCACAGCCTTTATACATCAGTTGTGGTGCACAGGCTGGAACTAGACACAACCCAATGGGTCCACCATGTGGGATCGATCCGTTGACCTACCATGAGCGAACACTTTACCTCTGAGCTACGTCCCGCTCCATATACAAAAGAAGCCTTAAGTGGGGTTGGGGTTGTGCAGAGGGTCACACCTCCACCAATCGCATGCATACCATATTCTTCTCTCTCTCTCCCTATAACCATATATTAAAATATGTTGAGTGCGTCATTACATAAATCACGTCTCTCTCTCTCTCTCTCTCTCTCTCTCTCTCTCTCTCTCTCTCTCTCTCTCTCTCTCTCTCTCTCTCTGTCTGTATGTCTCTCCCTTCAGCGCGCGCGCTTGTGTATTCCACAATATAATTATAATATTTGATACATATTTTTTTTTCAAACTGAGGTTTTGTCACTTGAACTCCCCACCTGAATCCGCGCCTGCTTCATGTTTACAGATATTTTCTTAAATATAGGTCATACTACGATTTGTGCGGATAGGACGATACAACCGAACATTAGTTTGAAACGCACTATAGAATGATGCTTTTGATATGCAAATGACCGTAGTTATTTATAGGAGAAATAACGTGCATTCCGAACACACAGAGATTTTTAAAAAGTGGAATTAAGTCAACTTCGTGCATTTTATATGATGATTTGTATATAAAACCTGTCGGGGTTTGGGTTTGTTTTCATGTAAATGCAAAGAAAACAAATATCGAATAGGAAATAAACGTAACATTTGCAAAAAACTTTGGGTCTAAATAATTGAACAGGATAATAGTTCGTATTCTTTGTTCAGCTCCAAACAAAAGAGAATGTACTTTAAAGATTCACTGGAGATACACAAATCACTTACATCAACCGTTGGTGTGGCGTAGGTCGTAGTGTATGTCTTCCTCTCGGCAAACAAAGAAACTATAACAAATCCATTGCGAGTAAAGACAAATCGCACTGTTAAGTGAAGCGTTACTTGACGTATTTCATAGTAGAATACTAGAGAGAAGAGCAAGAAACCACACATTATTCTAGTTAGCTCAGTGGGGACATTTTGGGATTGGACATACCAGTGGTATATATATATTGTACAGTACTGGCTTTATTCAAATTAAAGAACGAAGGAAAAGGTAAATTTTCAACGCTCACAATGTTAAATTAATTTACAAGTTGTATAATAAATACACCATTTCATGCTGTTGTTTCTTTTTGGATACGATTTTCATGTCAATCCATGATATGTGAACACCGAATTTGAGTCATTGATTCACAATTCATAAATGTTTGGATAGGATACATTTTCTTTTGTCTGTTTGATTGTTTTGGGTTGGGGGGTTTTAAATTAATGTATGTTTATATCTTATCGAGTGAAGTTTTTAATCACATTACACGATACGCGATTTCGCGACGAGTGTGACATGAAATGAAATTTGCATGGCCCAATCAGATTTCACACAACAAAAGAAAACAACAAAAAGAAACTTCCATCATTCAGTTTACCTCCACAAAGACTTTCAGACAACTCTATTCCTAAATGATAGTAAACACTCTCAAGTAGAAATCCACTACAGCAGCTAAATATGTGGTATCCATCTCACACAGTTTTAATTGGATAATTTTCAAACTTGAAGTAGATGTATTCTAAGGTGAGCATTACAAATTAATGATTTATTATCTATTAGTGAAAGTATTGAAAATTAAACAGCGGAGCTCTCTAGGTTGACAGCCTCTTGTTAATGACAATAAGTTAAGCTACTTAGTAAACTTAAAACATCGGTTAGTAATATCAGTAATACATTATGTTAGTGTTCTCAATGTAGGCGCCATGACGATTGCGGGTACAGGCTGCTACTTTGCTGATTACGGCTGTCCGAAACACAACATCCACCACGACAATGGCGCCCTCTACCGAGACACTTACGGGGAGCAACATGGCGGATTTCATAACGAAAAAGTATGTCTCGATCGCGCTAGAGATGAATGGACGTGGTGTGGATCCGACACCGACCACCCCATCACTAGTTTGTACCGACCAACAGGTGAGTAAACAATTCAGTATGACTGACAGACATGCAGATAGATAGACAGACATTTTTTAAAGTCTAACCTAGTGTTGGACACCTACTAATTTTAGCTGGTTATCTTAATTCTACAGTAGCTCGGCAGTCGATGTGCTGTTTTTAAATGGAACACAGATAAAGTCCAGTGCTAGAAGTGTAGTTAGTAATATACTAATCGTAGTGTACTGGCAGTACTGTACTAGTAATAGTACGGTTCTTGTAGTTGTAGTGGTATATTATGATTATTATTATTATTATTATTAATATGTTATTATTATTATTATTATTATTATTATGCAGGTAAAACGAGCACCGCTGGAGGGGGTTGTTGGATTCAAATCAAACACTGCCCCTTCGATTCGAATTTGAACCAAAACATTTTCTTCGATTCTTGGGGATCAACAAACCTAGACACAGGTATTTGTATTACTCGGTAAACAAGTCTTTGGAATACAGATAGTGTTTCTCAGTTCAATGTGTTAAATATATGTCACATACTGCTGAGGTCATAGTATTCCACAGACAATGTAACAAGCACTTAATTTACTAGATGTATATGCATTACGGAATTCTCATTGAAGATTCGTAGGTACACTGTAATGTCAAATAGGTGGTGTTATCATGATAAACCATTTAGAAAATAATCAATTCCTAAATAGGATGTTTTTGTTTTCGAGTGGGTTTTTTTTTCAACTGTTTTATCAACGATCATGATATGCTTTAACTATTTAAACTTTTGGTAAATCCATTTCTAATTTTGGTCAATTTCTTTGACACTTAAGCTTTTAATAAAGGAAATGCATCATGTGATTTGCTTAAGCTTATGAATGCTAAGAAACGCTGAACATTATAAAACCATTGAAACAGGCTGAACTGGGAGACAGTCTCAAATAATGAATTATGTTATCAACACTATTAAAAAATCAAAAAGAGTGGGGGACGATTAACGATACCTCAGCATGGTAGTAACTGGGGCGGGGGACAAAGCTGGCAGACAAAAGAAACATATATTTATTTTAGACTGTCCTTTTTATTTAAGTAGCACTTTGAGCAGAAAACACACTAGATTTCTCCAAAATGGGGGTAATGTTTCAAAGAGAAAAGGTTTATGGGGTAGAGTTATCGAGACTACCCACCAGGCATTAAACGACTGCAGTAGTGTGAGGTTTCTGTCGCATTAGGTCCGGGTCAGCGCAGCATATTTTAAACTATAGTTAACAGATGCAGCAACATTTCTTACTGTATCCTAAGTTTAGTACGTTTCAGCTTGTGTATACGTGTGTTTGAACCAGAAATATATTAAAAACATTGTCAGCCTTAAGTTCAGCCAGCGAACGTTTCGCTAACGTTCGCTAACTATTTTATTGGTTTCCGACATGACCATTTGGTTTAACGTGAAGCACATAAACTAGTCTAGCGGACGTTTTTCTGAAGGCAGCTCTGGTAATGATATATAGGTTATACATTCTAATACAAATTAGTATACTCTATATCTTTTCATGCGCAGGTGCCGATGAAAACGCATGTTTTGAACGAGCCACATTCTACTGGCGGAAATGCGGTAGTCATCAGCAATTCCCAGTCACTGCGCATTACCGGCCTCGTGCATCGTCCCATACAGTACCAGTCGTGTGAATATTGGTATAATATAATAAATGTTCACAAGTGTTTCAATAAAGTTGTATGAAAACATGCTAATTGTTTTCTTCGATTTCCTCTTCTGGTGGCCATCTTAGTGAATATCTGATTGTACATTAATAAACATGGAATAATTCGGTATGTACGTACATTGCTGATCGCATGAATAACTGTGGCTTGAAACCGGCCGCGGTGGCGCCGTGGTTAAGCCATCAGACTACAAGCTGGTAGGCACAGTGTTCGCAGCCCGGTACCAGCTCCAACCCAGAGCGAGTTCTTAAGGGCTCATTGGATACGTGTAAGGCCACTACATCCTCTTCTCTCTCACTAACCAACTTACCCACTGTCCTGGACAGACACCCAGATAGCTATGGTGTGCGCCCAGGACAGCGTGCTTGAACCTTAATTGGATATAAGCACGAAAATAAGTTGAAATGAATGAATGTGGCTTCAAATCACTGTTATTTGTAATAATAATTCAATATATATCAGGAGACCCCAAAACACCGATGATCCTACTGAATATGGAATTATTTTAAGTGTAGGGACTCTAAATTTTACATTTCACACCTATGTGGGCATACTACTCTCCTCTCTTTATTATACTTCATGTTTACCTATTATCGTTATCGCCTTTAATGCAATCTGTCGCCAGTCCGAAGTTAACTTTTGTTTTGGACACAAAGTTTAAATCCCATGTGTGTCATAACTTTCCTATACATAATATATAGTAGTCAACAGCATTGTCAATTATATTTCTTCGTGACCTATCTCTGAGATATTTATGTTTATGTTCTGATACGAGAAAATGTTTGTGTGGATACATTTCAGTGCACCTGGCGTTAGCAGACGGCAACGTCGTACTAACTTAAATTATTAGTAAAACAAAACGAAAATTGTCAACAAAAAACAACAACCTGAAAACATTTTACTCAATAATCAGGTGTAACACATTCAGGTATGCGAGGCAAAAATATTTAGGCTTAAAGTCACTTGTTGCTTTGCACAAATTGGTTAATATACTGCACGACACAAGTCATACATCTATTGTAGATATGAACTTAACTCTGAAAGTAATGCACACATCCAGTTGAAAATCAAATATATAACTCGGAAATCAAATCCCATAGACGACAATAGTAATATGTGGCTAAAACCCCTACATGCAGTGTATCAGTCGACATAAACGCCTAGGACATAAATACTACCACCCCTCACCCTTAAAGTGAATCAGAAAAAAGTGGGAGTCAAGCTGCTCATTATCGTCTTTGACTACCCTAGTTCCAGATAAAATTCGAGTACCTTTTTTTTTTACAGGTACCTCATACATGTTTCAAGCACAAGGCTACTTGACACAGTAGTACTAGATGAAATAAAATTGCATACATGTTTTGCCCAGATGAAACTAATTTTTTTACAACCAACGCACTCACATTTATTACCAATCACAGGACTTGTGGTGTTCACTTCTCTATCAAAAGTTGGGTGCACCTCGAACTTTGACCCAGCAGGAAGTTATTTGGTTTAGTGCTATCTACTGCAGCAGCGCCCAAAACGAGTTGCTTGACAAGCTGGAATATGGTTCACCGGTGGACAGAGTGGACAAGTTGCATCTACTCCAGAGGTGTCGGGATCGTCTGTTGATGGAGCCAATCCCGAGTTCCTGAGTGTTAATACCATACCTGTGACCCCCAAAACTTACAATATTATTGCAAGAGTTTAAGTAAATGGCACATTAGATTTGCATGCAAAATGACCCGATGGCAGGGAACTATGTATTTGTTTCTGTGAGAAGTATAATGTTCGTTAGAAACTTCATATATGTGCTCTGGTGTATGATATCAGCAAATAAAGTATTTTGAATGATATATGCATCTACATATTACAATTCTTAATTGGGTTAATTTATGCCGTGACTACATTTTATTCTTTATTTCCAAAGAAAGCTGTCATGAATAAATTGATTGCCTTGTAAAAAAGAACAAAAGATAGTCTATTTATACGTATTCCATTGATCCAGCCTAGACACACACACACACATTTATCAGGTGGTTTCTTCCCATATAAAATGTTTTTTTATATAATATTATTGATAAGCTATGCTGATTATGACATTTGGGGTTTTGCTGTGATGGCCGTTAGAGCTCTTTTGTGTTTGCTTGTTCTAATTAATTATGCAAATTCTGCAACAGTTCATCTTTATGTAGGACCAAATGGTTCGGATTCTAACAGCGGGTAAATTGACATTTCCGACTTCCATAATTAGTAGATTCCCATGCAAATGATATTTTGTTCAGATCAGTTAAGTGCGAAACAGCTTGTTTAGTGCTGACAGAATGCGATAGCAGTGTGTGTGTGTGTGTGTGTGTGTGTGTGTGTGTGTGTGTGTGTGTGTGTTGTGTGTGTGTGTGTGTGTGGATGTTATGAACCAGAGCCGTAACAAATTGGGAATCATTATGTGTAGTCTTCGAAACTTCTCAAAATGTTTTAGTAACGTCACTTCTTTAACAACTGAGTAATCACCAACCACCATTTCCTTTGGATCATTATACCACCGAACATTGGTTTAGCAAAGCCGTATTTATATTCAGCAAAACCGTTGATTTATCAATCTACTGATTAGCAATGTTTGAATTTATATATACGTGTAATTGTAATATAAAATATATTTATAAAACATATACTTTAATTATTAAAGATAGTATATTTATTTAATGAAATGTTCAAATGGTATAAAACGTTTTATGAATGTAATGGTGTACGTTTGGCATATTTATACCCTATAACCAATATATTATTTTGTGCTAGGAGTGTTGTTAAACGTTCATTAATTCATTCTTCATTGCGACCTTTTGAAGACTGGGCACCATGACCAATATCCATGAGTGTCGCTCTTTACGTGGCTACATATTTCAGACATCATCATTCATTGCAGCAAGAACTTCAACAAATATACAGCATTGGCATAGCCAGAGGGTGGAGACATAGACATCATGCCCTCCTCCAATCACATTATTCCCCTCACAACCTTCTATTTTGGCTTATCGTACTTAACAGAACGTACTAGAGTGAGGGTTTGTTTGGGTGGCCCCCAATTTGAAAACCCTGGTTATTCCTGTGATAGTTTAATAAACGTACCGATTAACTAAATAACTCACCTGGATTTTGTCTCTATGTCTGTCTCTCCCTCTTTATCTCTCTACCTCACTTTCTCTCTATAACGAAGTATTAAAATACATTATAACAGCTGCTCATGAGTTCATTATACTACGTATGTTACTGACGTATGGCATCTTGTAAAAATTAATACCTTTTATATCTGTTTAAAGTGTTGAAAACATTTTTTATTTGATGTACAAAACAACGATGCTCGTAACCCCATAATAAAAGGTATTTCTTTTGAAGGATGGTATTGTTCATTTGGCAATATTATTGATATGATTTTCATCTTCACATCTTCACAGATTGGATGAACAGCACCCTTTAAAAACTCTGGATAAAGCCAGACAAATGCTTGATGAAAATGGTATCAACGGCAACAGTAAGCTATTCTGTAATCATATTAGTGAACTGCTTACAATGTTAATAACCAAAACAATACACACTACTATGTTCTAATCTCATTCCATGTAACATTCAAATCACGGTTTTTGTAGTGTACAGTTGCCTTTAGTAAGTTATTGTTATATAACCCTTAGTGAAATGCTGAAATCGATCAATGTTATCAGTGTTATCAGATAAGACCGGTAATTATAGATAGAAACAAACATTCATGGTCAGTACATAAAGGATTGCAACTCACCAGTCTTTTACCAAATTATCCTCTGTAATGATGTTTGGGTACACTGTCAACATGAAGCATGAACTGCATGTACAAACTGTGACTATGCAATTGAAAGTTAGCAAAGTTATTCAAGGGTATTGCACGGTAAACGAATTAAGCAGATTTTATCATCATTTCAATATTGCATACAACCGTATGCCTCCAAACAATCAAAGACGACGTTTACACACCAATGACATATGGAGACAGGTGTTGGAATGCTTGAAAATGGGGCAACTCAAGCTTATGTGGCAGCTCAACTTAACGTATCCCAAAACGTGATATTCAGTTTATGGAATCGGTACCTAACGACTGGCAGAGTAAACCGGCATCATGGTAGAGGTCGATCAAGGGTGACAACACCACGTGATGATCGCCATGTTGTCGTAGAAGCACGTCGTCGACCCACCTTGAATGCAACTCGTTTGCAAAACCACCTCCAAAATGTAGCTGGAATTCGTGTTTCCACACAAACTATCCTTAGACGGCTTCATGAAGCAAGTCTGCATGCTAGACAACAAGCTATTAGAGTGTTTGAACTGGGAAACGGTTTGTGTTAGATGGACTCGTCAAGACTGGGCCCCCGTGCTGTTTATCGATGAATCACGCTTTTGTCTGGATTACACTGATAGACGGTCTAGAGTATGGAGACGGCCAGGTGAGATACTTTTATCACATCTTGTAGCGGAACATGACAGATATGGAGGTCAATCTGTAATGGTATAGGGAGGCATTAACATGATGGGACGCACTGACCTCTACGTAATCCAAAATGGAACTCTCAATGCTCAGAAATATAAATATAAAATCATCCACCCGATTGTTCGCCCATTTGGTGGTGCAGTTGGTCCTGGCTTTCTTCTTACGGACGATAATGCACGTCCACATCGTGCTCGTATTGTTGATCAATACCTGGATATGGAACCAGTTGATCGTATTGATTGGCCTGCACGTTCTCCAGACTTAAATCCGATAGAGTATGTTTGGGACATGCTTCAGCGTTCCATTTCCAAACGACCAATGCAACCTTGGACTCTGGATGAACTATAGCAGGTGCTTCAGGAGGAATGGGCTCGTATTCCACACCAAAGAATTACCCACTTGATCGGTAGTATGTACAGGTGTCAAAGTGTTATCGAGTCTCGTGGAGATAATACACGATACTGACATGTCCAGATTAACCCATTGACATGTACGCAGTGTGATGTTTGAGGCAATGTGACATGTCTGTTTCATATTGACACATTATTTGATTTGACAATTTCTGCATTGTTTTCGATGATACCCGCATCTATTTCTTATTTTACATCTCTTGAACATTAAAACATATCATATGAATATCAATGGTTTCCTTTTTCTTGCAATAGGGGTATTTTTCAGGAATATCCCTTGCAAAAGTTGAATAATATATATATATAGTATATATAATAGTATCCTTATATGGATAGACATATTGATTGATTGGTTGATTGTTTGATTAATTGATTGAATGTTCAAAATGATGTAAAGATGACATATTTAAAACACATTGTTTTATTTCCCCAGCTGTGTTCGTCGAACTTCTCACAGGGTACCATGATCTGAGTTCCACTCTTCATTTCACGCATGGCTACTCACACCCAGTCACTTTCCGGGCTTACAAACATCACGAAGTACACGTTGTGGGTGAACTTCTTTCTTCTTTATTGTCTTCCACCATTTATTGTTCTGACAGATGTCTATTTGTTGTTGTTGGTTGTTGTTTGGGGTTTTTTGCTGCTTCGTGTTCTTGTTATTCTTTGCCCACGACTTTTGGCATGCAGCAGTAAGTCTTACAAGTTTTTATTTCTATAAATTCTACTATTATTTTAAAGCTTGTTTTAAAAACAATTTTTTTTTTTTAGCAAAGTTTATACAGGGCATTGCTGAGTAACTTATCTCAGCCTACGAGAATACCCAACAAGAATATTTGAACTGTACGTTTTCTCCACCATTCAGACTGGCGGCAAGAGAATTGACAGCTCTCTATTCCATCACGTGACTGACCACATAGAACAACAGCGTCTGCCACAAGTAGCCAGGAACAAGGTAACAATCTGGTTTGTTACAGATGATAAAACGTTTCGTTGACACAGTCACAAGCCGACGCTAGTATGTATATGTCTCTCTGTCTCTTTGTCTCTGTCTGTCTCTCTGTCTCTTTGTCTCTGTCTGTCTCTCTGTTCCCGACTCTCTCTCTCTCTCTCTCTCTCTCTCTCTCTCTCTCTCTCTCTCTCTCTCTCTCTCTCTCTCTCTCTCTCTCAATGTCAACGCCATTCCAAAACTACGATATACTAATATATGAATATTAGTAAATCATATGAAGTCACTAAGTTCTCTTTTAAGGTTGTTTGATGAAAGACTGAAACAATACATGACTGGTGTGTTTGGTTTGGTTTGGTGTGTGTATGTACGTAAAACATATTTTCCATCTTATATCCAATTAAGGTTGAAGCACGCTGTCCTGGGCACACACCTCAGCTATCTGTCCAGGGCACTGGGTTAGATGTTAGTGGTTAGTGAGAGAGAAAACGGTGTAGTGGTCTTACGCCTACCCACCGAGTCGTTAAAACTTGCTCTGTGTCTGAGCTGGTACCGGGCTGCGAACCCTGTATCTTCCAGCCATATGTCCGATGGCTTAACCACAACACACCGAGGCCGAGTGTGTGTGTGTGTGTGTGTGTGTGTGTGTGTGTGTGTGTGTGTGTGGTGTGTGTATGCGTTTCTATGTTAACCTTGTTACCAATAGTAACAAAAGTATTGTTAAATATCAATACATGTATTTAGGTAAAGTGTTAAAATGCAATATTCAGGTAAAGTTTTACAATGCAATATTTAGGTAAAGTGTTTACATGCAACAGTCAGGTAAAGAGTTGAATTCAATTGTTAAATTCAATATTCAGGTAAAGTGTTAATTCACTATTCAGGTAAAGTGATAAATACAATATTCAGGTACAGTGTTAAATTCACTATTCAGGTAAAGTGATAAACATAATATTCAGGTAAAGTGTTAAATTCAATATTCAGGTAAAGTGTTAATTCACTATTTAGGTACAGTGTTAAATTCACTATTCAGGTAAAGTGATAAATACAATATTCAGGTAAAGTGTTAAATTCAATATTCAGGTAAAGCGTTAATTCACTATTCAGGTAAAGTGTTAAATTCAATATTCAGGTAAAGTGATAAATACAATATTCAGGTAAAGTGTTAAATTCAATATTCAGGTAAAGTGTTAAATTCAATATTCAGGTAAAGTGTTAATTCAATATTCAGGTGGTCAAGGTTCACCTGCCTGATGCTGGTATCACGGATTATGGTCACGTGTCCAGGTTTGGTTTCGGCAGCACTCGAACTGCGCCTCTTGAACTCTTCATCAACGGGAATCCAACAAGATTCGCGCAGTGGCCAAACGAGGTAGACCATGTTATTTGATCATCAGTCAACTACTCAGTCAACTATCAAACTAGTCAATCCAAAATGAAATGCAAGAAATCGATTGTAGGTAATTATTTCCAAACGAAAATGATTACCAATGTGTTTGTACGTAAATTTGAAGGGAATTAAATAGAGAATAATACATGCTTGACCGTTAGATACCATTTATCTTACAATTTTACGATTTTAAAAGAGTTGTGAGGTAAATGGTATCTAACGGACACGAATGTATTATTCCATTTGTTACATATCCTCAAAAACCAGGTTTTAAGCAAATTTTAACATATTTTTCGACTAAACATTATTTACAGCCTTTGCACTTGTAGCTAACTTACACGACACAGACAAATGATTGTCAGGTTAACAATACGTCACAGAGTAATCGATTTTGATCGTTCCGTTTTTTCATTGGATGTATGGCATTGGCGACCTGGTCATGACATAGGAGCAACCAGTCGTATGTCTTGGAATTGTTAACACACGTACAAGTAGATGTTACCAAAAATAACGAATAATTTTCTCACTAGGGGTGACTGTTGCGGTCAGTTTTATTATTGCAATACTATTGTGGATTCTTAAATCGATTGATAACAGTAATATGACTAAATATTTCGCAAAACTATTATGTATGTATATGTGTATGTATATATGTGTGTGTATGTGTTTGTCTCTGTGTGCATGTATGTGTGTGTGTGTGTGTGTGTGTGTGTGTGTGTACGTACGTATGTTTATGTTTGTATGTATGCCTGTGTTTATTTGTAATGTCACTAGTTAGTGAAATCATATTTAATAAATTTATAATATGAAGACCAGACATTATTGTTGTTATGCGCGCATACTCAGGCCCGTAGCCAGGATTTTGAGAGGATATATCGCAACATATCGATAGTTCGATGCATTGTTACACCACTAATTCTTACCAACGGGTGTGTAAGAAATCACTTTAACAGGGGAAACAAATCCAGTCAGATCATTTTACATGCGAGTTCAGATTTCCAGAGTATACTGTCACACAGGCGGAACTCACTCGATCTCAATACTAAATACAAATAAAAAACCCAAACAAGATACATAGGCACAGAACTTAATATTGTTTTAACGTATAACAGTATATCCAGTTGTGTGTTTGTGTGTGTGTGTGTGTGTGTGTGTGTGTGTGTGTGTGCGTGCGTGCGCGCATATGTGTGTATATGATGCATATGAGCGTGAGTATGCGAGTGTTTGTATAGATGAACAAACACATAGGGCCAGTTTCTCGTATCGGGTTTATCAGAGGGTTATGGAAACCCCAGGTTAACCTCAGGTTAACCCATGGGTTATTTAGATTGCACGTTTCACGTGCCCGGGTTTCAATAACACCAGGCTAACACCAGGTTACAATTGCACTGGTTTTCTCTGGGTTTTCTGCTTGAGATGGAACAATTTTGGAACGGTAATCGTTTTTTACGCCAATATCGGCGGGCCATGCGGTGTGAACGTATTTTCAGGGACCGTTTGGAACCATTAGACATGTATGATGATGTTGAATTTCTAAAACGGTATCGGCTAACGCGACCAACGGCTTTGCATTTAATCGATCTCGTAAGTGGACATCTGAAATAATACGATACGATATTAATTAATACGTATTATAATAGTTTAACATACGGTAAATTTGCAGACTCCTCTGTATGTAGAGCGCTGTCATCATCATATGGATTAACCATTTACACAAATTCACCAGGAATCATGCCTTGAACTGTACAGCTCATGTCGTCAATGTCAGCCATAGGTGATCCCCCGCCAGTCCCTTTCTGATGTTTCTTCAGCTGGAATACATCTTTTTTGGCTTTGCACTTCAAACGTTTCCAAAGTTCTTTCAGTTGTCCCAGGTCTCGTTTTACGGAAGATTGACTATTGAATTTTTAAAGTATTTCATGCCATACATTTTGTTTCACTAAATGTGTTTTCATATCACTTTTTTTTACTTTCAATTATTTTAATATTTAATATTCAGATCTATCAATAGACGTTTGTCATCTTCACTGAAGTTTTCTTTTTTTCACCTCTAGTTTCAGCCATTGTGAAGATGTAACATGCATGTAGTGGATACGATGGTTTATATACCTTCCAAGCAAAGAAAACCAGGGCCCACAACATAGTGGAGCCGCGGGGGCCACCCCTTTCCCATGGTTCTTGCATTAGGAAGGTTGGAAATGCCGCATTTGGACACCTGAACATTAAAAATAATTATATGGGGGTGGGGGTCGGTGGGGGACATGTCCCCGAAATTCTTAACAATTTCGGCCCTTTGGGGGACTAAACTTTTCACCACCACCCTGGGAAATTGCACTGACAGTGACCCCCACCTTCAAATGCACTCCGCGAACTCTTCAGATAACCCATGCAAAACCCGTGGTTTTCGTAATACGTCTATAACCTAAGCATGTGAAAAGCCGCCAGTCCACGGTTACAGGCTGAGGTTTTCGGCGTGTTATGTAGCCCCGGGTTAACCTAAGGTTATACGATAACCTGGTGTTACTTAGTACGAGCACGAGAAACTGGCCCATAGTCTTATATTTCTAACTGGTAGGGTTTCATCAACATCAAGACAGTGTTAGATGGAGCTGAAGGCAAGAGATTTAC
The DNA here is from genome assembly GCF_016097555.1 of Gigantopelta aegis. NCBI lineage: Eukaryota > Metazoa > Mollusca > Gastropoda > Neomphalida > Peltospiridae > Gigantopelta > Gigantopelta aegis. The sequence goes on from NC_054701.1 coordinate 56,941,611, forward strand.
ATACTCTGATGTGGGCAACAGGGATTCCAACTGGGTCCACGAGAAGGAGCCGTGGGCGTATGGATACTGGTGAGGGACTACGTCATATATCATAAGACCTGAGCGAGTGAATGAATTAAGTCATTTTTATACGATGCCACATACATGAGAAATACTATTTAGAATGTATTTTTTGCTTTCTCCAAGTATATATGTTGATTTATACTGTTTAATACTTATTTGTGTTTTACTGGTGAGCTGTTCAGCTCAAAGTCAATAAATAATGGAAGAGAGAAAAACAATGAATTGGCAGCAGTGAGTCATATTATATACATTTGTCTACAGGCAGGATAGCCCGTACCATATTGATATATACGTTTCCGTCTACACTGGACCTAAACCGGTCTTCTTCTTCTTCTTTTTTTCTTTTTTTTATCCGACTGCCCCCTTTCCTTTCTCTCCTTTGAATTCCATCTCATTTCTTCCCGATCTGGCAATTCCTCCTATCTTTCAACTTCTTTCGCTGTCCACCTCCACATCCCAGTCCTTGTCTCTCCAACCGGTCTTGGTATTCTCATTTGGTTAGCTATTACCGGTGAACATTTATTTACTGAATATTGTTTTTGATATTCTTCTATAATTGCTCTGTGCGCACCATGCCAAGCCAGTATAACCGTTCTTTCTGTTAATCTGCTAGGCGCTGGGGGTGGGCGGATGACGCAGTCCAAGTCACGCATATAGACGCACACAGTAAAACGATGACGTTGGCATATGTTCCTAGATTCGGCATGAGAATAGGTAAGTACTTGAGTATGTCATGTTGCGGGAATGTTTCCTCAGACAGATTCATGTTAAAGCCATTGTAGTGATATAATGTTCTGTATAATTATCACTTCTTCCACTTCTGTCCCGGACGAAACGTAGCATGCCTGAACGAATATGAATATATACGCCTGGCAATATCGATCTGAACTGATTAGCCTATCAGAGACAAAGTTTTGTTTTTGTTTAAATACACCACTGGAGCACATTGATTAATTAATCATCAGCTATTGGATGTCAAACATTTGGTAATTCTGACACGTAGTCATCAGAGGAAGCCCGCTACATTTTTCCTAATGCAGCAAGGGATCCTTTATATGCACTTTTCCACAGACAGAAGGTGGATATCACGGCCTTTGTCCAATTGTGGTGCACTGGTTGGCAAGAAAAAAAAATCAGTTGAATGGAGGTGGTTTGATCCTGCAACGCTGGCACCTCAACCGACTGAGCTACCCCCCCCCCCCCCCCCCCCCCCCCATCAAAGTAGGCATATATAATTCCATGTGCAGGATCCGCCGCACCTGGTCATTTGACGCACCAGCGCATATGGGTCAGTTTTACCCGTCACCGTTAAGTGCGCTATGTCCGCCGGCTCTTCTGTCCAAGACAGGATCTTTTATATGCACTTTCCAACAGACAGGACAGCACATACCACTAATGTCGATAACAATCACTTCTGGCACCATCTTAAGATTTAACATCACTGAAATGTTAGTGAGTATTTGACAGAGTCTGTGATTATTCCAAGTAATTAAAATGGGCCACGTGCTCAATATAGTTGTAGACTGATATGATTTGATTATGTTAAACATATGATCTGTTTCATAATTATAAAAATGTGCTGTACACGATAAAAGTCACTTAAATAATTTAAAATTTGAAACTCAAAACAGAAAAAAAGAAAAGAAAAGAAGAACTCTATAACTGAAACAAATATGAAAAGAAAAAAAAAAGATAGAAAGAAAAGAAGAGAGAGTCAGAACTGTTTTAACAACGTATATTGAGCCAGGTCTAATTTGCATTAAAGGGCATTTACTATTAAATATTCGGCTTTTCACAATGTTTGTTTAAAATGTACATTTTAACTATCATTTGCAAATCTGGCTGTGTGTAGCAGTATTACTAAACTGATGAAAATATATAAATATGCATTGTCTTGCTATTATTTATACACACTAAAAAGACTAATAGGTAACATTTCATTGCCTACGTAAATCAAACCTGAATATGTGTATTTAGGTAGCCTGCCTGAAGGTGGATATCTAAAGCAGGGAGGATATTTTAGAGTCATCAACATGTTGTGTGAGTTGGATGAGCCCGTAAGTCATCTGTATGTATGTCTGTCTCTCTCTCTCACTCTCTGTCATCAACATGTTGTGTGAGCTGGATGAGCCCGTAAGTCATCTGTATGTCTGTCTGTCTCTCTGTCTGTCATCAACATGTTGTGTGAGCTGGATGAGCCCGTAAATCATGTGTATGTCTGTCTCTCTGTCTGTCATCAACATGTTGTGTGAGCTGGATGAGCCCGTAAATCATCTGTATGTCTGTCTGTCTCTCTGTCTATCATCAACATGTTGTGTGAGCTGGATGAGCCCGTAAATCATCTGTCTGTCTATATATTTGTATGTCGGTAGACTATTATTTCTAATTATAAGAGTATCATTATGTTGCACGTGTAAACAAATATAAAGTCAGAAACATTTGAATCTAGTTTAAACACACACAGGTCTACTTTGAATCCGTTGCATCTCTGTTTGCAGCTTTATTTTAATTTTTCCAACAAATACTTGTTACATCGTACATGTACATCTTAAAAATTACTGGAAAACGAACAGTTTGTTTACTGACGCTACTAATATGTCAAATGATCAAACAATCTATCTTCTACATGTTGTGTATTACGAACCTGTAATGGGGATGGGGTAGGGACTGGAGGTATGCTTTCAAGAGAACATTTTGAATTTCGGATGATCAGATACGGTATTTCCTTCTGACCATAAAAAATACGGAAACGTGGGTTGGGGGCCCATGACCACCGATGCTCCCCCTCCTCCCCCTCCCCCCCCCACCCCCCTCCCGTTCCGCTGACAGATGGAACGCTGACCTTAAGTTATTTTGGCGCGATCTTCGAAATCACTTGTACTTCGCTGTATTTATGCATTAATAATTTTAATAAAGATAAATTAAATATAAAGTTATACGATAAACAAAAGTCCACAGTTATGAGCGTTGCTGTTGATTTTAAATGACTAACACAGACTATATCCCTAGGGTGAGTCTTACATCGATCGGTCTACAGGTGACTTATACGTCTGGCCCAATACGCCATCAGGACGAATTAGCGACTCGGATATTGTTTACGCCTCTCTGATAGACACTTGTATAAGGTTAGTAACCATGTTAAAGGAACACGGTCGTCTGACTATTGTGTAGTGTACTTTCCACTGGAACTTGCAATTTCTTGCTTAGAGTATTCGTTCGTGATTGTCTTGATGTTTACTTCACATTGTATTTTAATGGCCTAATTACAATCAAACATGAACATTCATATTTATATTAATTACCTAATTGCAAAGAAACATGCACATCCATATTTAGGTCATGAACTAATTGCAAAGAAACATGAACATCCATATTTAAGTCATGAACTAATTAATTGCAATAAAACGTGAACGTCTATATTTAGGTCATGAACTAATTGCAATGAAACATGAACATTCATATTTAGGTCATGAACTAATTGCAATAAAACATGGACACCCATATTTAGGTCATGAACTAATTGCAATGAAACATGAACACCCATATTTAAGTAATGAACTAATTGCAATGAAACACTGACATACATATTTAGGTCATGAACTAATTGCAATAAAACATGAACACTCATATTTAAGTCATGAACTAATTGCAATAAAACATGAATACCCATATTTAGGTCATGAACTAATTGCAATGAAACACTGACATACATATTTAGGTCATGAACTAATTGCAATAAAACATGAACACTCATATTTATGTCATGAACTAATTGCAATGAAATATGAACATCCATATTAAGGTCATGAACTAATTACAATGAAACATGAACATCTAAAATTAGGTTATGAAATAATTGCAATAAAACATAGATATCCATATATTGGTAGATGGTACTAATTGTGTAACACGTGTTTAAGCATAGACGTTATCAGTATATTACGCTTTAATGACATTGCTTTTATATGTATATATATATATATAGTTGTTATTGTTGTTGTTTGTTTATTTGTTTCTTTATTTTAATCAGATTTTACTTCACCAATAAAAATGAGCCATCGTTATTAAACAGTTACATGCCTGTTATTAAACATCCCTCATGTCTCTATGACATGTTTTAACGCACCCGACGTTCCCAGTGAAAATGTTAATAGTTGTGAATTACCTCATACCAAAATTATAACAGCCGATTCCCCCACGATTCATGCTGTTCGCTTTCTTACTAGCATGGATATTGGAGTGAATAATTTGGTGTTTTCTGACTTCTCCATCGAGGCATGTCGTCATTTCGGATTCAGAGCCGATTCTGTCCACAACATCAAGTTCGTACGCATGGAAGTTAAAAACACAGGTAAACCGATATGTTTAACTGTAAACGTTATTAATAAAATGTAAGAAAAACCTTCAGATTATTAGGCCTATGATAATGCACCAAAGGAAGTAATATCTTCTTCTTTTTTCTTTTTTGAAAAACTGATACGATCTGTTTCTGTTGAGGTCGCCGTCGACTTTGTGGATGTAATATTTAACAGCTTGGAAAGTGTATAAACTATGACTACCAATATTTGATGTCTAAAATGCGGTTATTTTAAAACTTGGTCTAGATAGTGGGGAAAGAAACCTGCTGCCAACACCAGCAACAGAAATGGATATTTTATATGCACTTTCTTACAAACAACACAGTACATACCACAACCTTTGATATACCTGTCATGGGACATAGGCTGGAACGTAAGTGCTGTCGTAGCTACTCATTAACTAGCAGCGAGTGACTCTCAGGCAATATTATGATATATCTAAGTTCTAATATGATAAATGTGTGAAGTACCATGCTCTGTTATGGCAATAGTTTGATGAATCATGTTCCAATATCGCAGTAATGTGATGTAACCTGGTCTAATATGGCAAAGCTTTGATTTACCATGTTCTAATATGGTAAAAGTTTGATGTACTATGTTCTAGTTTGAAAATAGTCTGATGTACAATGTTCTAATATGGTAATACATATGTGATATAACATGTTCTAATACACTAATATGGTAATACATATGTGATATAACATGTTCTAATACACTAATATGGTAATACATATGTGATATAACATGTTCTAATACACTAATATGGTAATACATATGTGATATAACATGTTCTAATACACTAATATGGTAATACATATGTGATATAACATGTTCTAATACACTAATATGGTAATACATATGTGATATAACATGTTCTAATACACTAATAGTGTGATGCACCATATTTTAATATGACAATTTAGTTTGATTTGCCATGCTGTAACGGTTATAGTGTTACTATAGTATACCAGCTTTAATATGAGAATAGTGTGATGGAATAGGATAGATGTATAACAACACCCAGGCAGGAAGAATATATCGGCGGTTGGGTGTCAAACTATGGTAAAATAGTGTGATGAACCATGTTTTAATGTGGCAGTATTTTGATGTATCATGTTCTCATATAGCAACAGTTTGATATATCATATTCTAATATGGCAATGTTTTAATTTACCATGTTATATTATAAATATAGTTTCGTGTAGCCCTACCATATTATAATATATAATAATAGTATGATGTACCATGTTTCAAAATGGCAATGCAGATGTGACTTGTGAACGTGTGAAGAATATGCATACTTTCAGGTGCTACTGGCATATCGCTTGGCAGTGACAGCAGATCCATTACTATATCAAAATGCGAAATTCATCACGGGGATGGTGGTATTTACATATCAGGTAAATGTAAAGAGTTATTTAAATATGTTAACTGAATAATTTCCATACCCCATGAGACATATATGAATAAGATATCTAAACCAGTTTCTCGACGCAATGCAAAAATCTAGAAAACTTTTCAAAAACATTACAATAGAACATCCCATTGGAAGGCATTTATCAATGTAGTATTGTTCATCAAACAGAAATCCCTGCAAGTCACAATCACCTGGATTAATTGGCAATAACCTAAAAACTGACCTGATGTTCAATTGCCCTAACATGGCACCCTAGTCCAGTTTGCTTATCATTTCGAGCACTAACAATAGGTGTGTATTGTACTGAACATCATTCTATATAATCATTGATACCTTCCCCAAGTGGGTAAGACAAATGAGTTATAAGCCTCCAACCCCCGTCTGGTTTGGGTACTACTCCGAAAGGGGAAATGCAAATTTGAAATAGGACGGGTAATGAAAGGACCAATAATTCTTCCCAAGAAAAGCTCTTTGTCAATCTTTTCCTTTAGCTCATTGTGGTACTGAAAAGCAGATTTGAGATTTAAAGGAAAGCCCTTCGAAGATCTGTGTAATGAATCTGAAAACCTTTGGAAAACCCTTCAGCTAATTCTAATGCTATTTTTGCAATGGATAATATTCTAAATAGCCTTACAATGCTTCCTTCTTGATGTGAGAAGTACCTAGGTCCCATAGGCCTTTGGTATTGCATACTGTTGCACATTTGAGCTGTTGGAAAAAGCATTCGGATCTCGGCTGGTCTGCCATTCCTAAATTGTGAGTAGGAGAGGCGAAAGGAAGACTGGTGTTGTGCAATCTGCCTTTGAGCTTGGCATGCACTTAACGGATGAGCACCTCAACACCTGATACACAAACATTAATAAATACAGGACAGATTTATAATTAAAATCATAACATTTGTTATGAGTTGGAGCACGAGCTTGTCTTGTGGAAACCATGGATGTCATTGGAGCAGCCATAACTCATAATCGAGGTTAACCCATGAACTGGTAGGAGCCATACCCTTTTTAAGACATAACTGTTCGTCATAATTTTTCTAACCCAGTGTTTTGCCGCAACAAATTGCTCCCAATCTAATAGTGTTCATGTATTTTAGCAGTTCTTGTGTTTTGGTTGGATGCATTGTGATATAGACGCACCATATAAAACAAAAAACGAATTCAGATTATATATTTGCAATATAATATCCCTTAACAAACGAGTCATTACGCATCAATGAAATTATTTTCAGATTACACAGGATGTTTTTAAAAAACCAATGTTGTTTTTGGTAACAAAATTCACTTGGTGGACGATTTTTTGTTGTTTTGTTGTTTGTTTTGTTGGTCCTTCAGTTCATTGTGTATTGTGAGGCTCAAGGATGAAAAATTAAAATGTGTTTTGTTTAACGACACCACGAGAACACATTGATTAATAACTCGTCGGCTAATGGATGTCAAACGTTTGTAATTCGGACACGTAGTCTAATGGGGAAACCTGCTATATATTTTCATTTGCATCAAGGTGTCTTGAATTTCACATTTGGCACAGCAACCATTTACTTACAAAACAGAATTCAAGAATGATGACCTTCATGCACAGACGTCAAGCAACGGAAATGTCTTGACCACTCGAATTTACCAGAGTCCAGTACCCATAGTACATTTTGCTACTGAACAATCTGACGCTTCAGTGTAGTACATCGGTCACTTCACTAACCATTCACTTTGCTAACATTTCTCAGGTGGCGTTCGCTCAACCCTGACGCCTTCGGGAAACCTGATCGAGGATAATCATATATGGTGGTACAGCAGAATGGGAGCCTCTGGCAAACATGGCATAGACTGTAATGGCGTCCACAACACGATACGTCATAATCACATGCATGATGGCCAGTACACAGCTATCTGGTGGAGTGTAAGTACACTGCTGTCTGGTGGAGTGTAAGTACACTGTTATCTGGTGGAGAGTAAGTTCCCTGCTATCTGGTGGAGTAAGTACAGTGCTGTCTAGTGGAGTGTAAGTACAGTGCTATCTGGTGGAGTGTAAGTACAGTGCTATCTGGTTCAGTGTAAATACAGAGCTAACTGGTGGAGTGTAAGTACACCGCTATCTAGTAGAGTGTAAGTACAGTGATATTTGGTGGTGTGTAAGTACAGTGCTATCTGGTGGAGTGTAAGTACACCACTATCTGGTGGAGTGTAAGTACAGTGCTATCTGGTGGTGTGCAAGTACAGTGCTATCTGGTGGAGTGTAAATACAGTGCTATCTGGTGGAATGTATGTACACCGCTATCTGGTGGAGTGTAAGTACAGTGCTATCTGGTGGAGTGTAAGTACAGTGCTATCTGGTGTAGTGTAAGTACACCACTATCTGGTGGAGTGTAAGTACAGTGCTATCTGGTGGTGTGCAAGTACAGTGCTATCTGGTGGAGTGTAAATACAGTGCTATCTGGTGGAATGTATGTACACCGCTATCTGGTGGAGTGTAAGTACAGTGCTATCTGGTTGAGTGTTAGTACAGTGCTATCTGGTGTAGTGTAAGTACACCACTATCTGGTGGAGTGTAAGTACAGTGCTATCTGGTGGTGTGCAAGTACAGTGCTATCTGGTGGAGTGTAAATACAGTGCTATCTGGTGGAATGTATGTACACCGCTATCTGGTGGAGTGTAAGTACAGTGCTATCTGGTGGAGTGTAAGTACAGTGCTATCTGGTGTAGTGTAAGTACACCACTATCTGGTGGAGTGTAAGTACAGTGCTATCTGGTGGTGTGCAAATACAGTGCTATCTGGTGGAGTGTAAATACAGTGCTATCTGGTGGAATGTATGTACACCGCTATCTGGTGGAGTTTAAGTACAGTGCTATCTGGTGGAGTGTAAGTACAGTGCTATCTGGTGTAGTGTAAGTACACCACTATCTGGTGGAGTGTAAGTACAGTGCTATCTGGTGGTGTGCAAATACAGTGCTATCTGGTGGAGTGTAAATACAGTGCTATCTGGTGGAATGTATGTACACCGCTATCTGGTGGAGTGTAAGTACACTGCTATCTGGTGGAGTGTATGTACAGTGCTACCTGGTGTAGTGTAAGTACACCACTATCTGGTGGAGTGTAAGTACAGTGCTATCTGGTGGTGTGCAAGTACAGTGCTATCTCGTGGAGTGTAAATACAGTGCTATCTGGTGGAATGTATGTACACCGCTATCTGGTGGAGTGTAAGTACAGTGCTATCTGGTGTAGTGTAAGTACACCACTATCTGGTGGAGTGTAAGTACAGTGCTATCTGGTGGTGTGCAAGTACAGTGCTATCTGGTGGAGTGTAAATACAGTGCTATCTGGTGGAATGTATGTACACTGCTATCTGGTGGAGTGTAAGTACACTGCTATCTGGTGGAGTGTAAGTACTCTGCTATCTGGTGGAGTGTAAGTACACTGCTATCTGGTGGAGTGTAAGTACTCTGCTATCTGGTGGAATGTATGTACACTGCTATCCGGTGGAGTGTAAGTACACTGCTATCTGGTGGAGTGTAAGTACACTGCTATCTGGTGGAGTGTAAGTACACTGCCATCAGGCGGAGTGTACGTACACTGCTATCTGGTGGAATGTATGTACACTGCTATCTGGTGGAGTGTAAGTACACTGCTATCTGGTGGAGTGTAAGTACACTGCTATCTGGTGGAGTGTAAGTACACTGCTATCTGGTGGAATGTATGTACACTGCTATCTGGTGGAGTGTAAGTACACTGCTATCTGGTGGAATGTATGTACACTGCTATCTGGTGGAATGTATGTACACTGTTATCTCGTGGAGTGTAAGTACACTGCTATCTGGTGGAATGTAAGTACACTGCTATCTGGTGGAGTGTAAGTACACTGCTATCTGGTGGAGTGTAAGTACACTGCCATCAGGCGGAGTGTACGTACTCTGCTATCTGGTGGAGTGTAACTACACTGCCATCTGGCGGAGTGTACGTACACTGCTATCTGGTGGAATGTATGTACACTGCCATCAGGTGGAGTGTAAGTACTCTGCTATCTGGTGGAGTGTAAGTACACTGCTATCTGGTGGAGTGTAAGTACACTGCTATCTGGTGGAATGTATGTACACTGCTATCTGGTGGAGTGTAAGTACTCTGCTATCTGGTGGAGTGTAAGTACACTGCTATCTGGTGGAGTGTAAGTACACTGCTATCTGGTGGAGTGTACGTACACTGCTATCTGGTGGAGTGTATGTACACTGCTATCTGGTGGAGTGTAAGTACACTGCTATCTGGTGGAATGTATGTACACTGCTATCTGGTGGAGTGTAAGTACACTGCTATCTGGTGGAATGTATGTACACTGCTATCTGGTGGAATGTATGTACACTGTTATCTGGTGGAGTGTAAATACACTGCCATCTGGCGGAGTGTACGTACACTGCTATCTGGTGGAATGTATGTACACTGCTATCTGGTGGAGTGTAAGTACACTGCTATCTGGCGGAGTGTACGTACACTGCTATCTGGTGGAATGTATGTACACTGCTATCTGGTGGAATGTATGTACACTATTATCTGGTGGAGTGTAAGTACACTGCTATCTGGTGGAATGTATGTACACTGCTATCTGGTGGAATGTATGTACACTGTTATCTCGTGGAGTGTAAGTACACTGCTATCTGGTGGAATGTAAGTACACTGCTATCTGGTGGAGTGTAAGAACACTGCTATCTGGTGGAGTGTAAGTACACTGCTATCTGGTGGAATGTATGTACACTGCTATCTGGTGGAATGTATGTACACTATTATCTGGTGGAGTGTAAGTACACTGCTATCTGGTGGAATGTATGTACACTGCTATCTGGTGGAATGTATGTACACTGTTATCTCGTGGAGTGTAAGTACACTGCTATCTGGTGGAATGTAAGTACACTGCTATCTGGTGGAGTGTAAGAACACTGCTATCTGGTGGAGTGTAAGTACACTGCTATCTGGTGGAGTGTAAGTACACTGCTATCTGGTGGAGTGTAAGAACACTGCTATCTGGTGGAGTGTAAGTACACTGCTATCTGGTGGAATGTAAGTACACTGCTATCTGGTGGAGTGTATGTACACTGCTATCTGGTGGAGAATGTGTGACGCAAAATGATAAAATTTTAGCCAAACCTGTGTTCAGTGAGTTGAACTGGCCCCGTGCTTAAAAACCTTAAAATCTAGACTTTAATAAAGTCCAGACTTTAACGTCATGGCAACGCCATTCAAATAGCATTACGTTAAAGTCTGGACTTTAAGTTTTATAAGCACGGGCCCAGTTACAGCTGGTGTCTGCTTAATAAATGTCTCATCAGTGTCTGTACTACATTAGGTGATTTGATAGACAGACATACAAGGCTTTGGACTGGAATCAGAACAAGCTACCTTTAAACTTCTATTAGAGGAAATGAATGTTTGTTTCTCAGCATATTGTGCAATCAAAGAGTATTAAAAATCAGTGCATTAACAAAATGTTGTGAAAACCATGTTATGTAACAGTAAACCAGGCTGTTTGTACGTACAGGGCAACGACCACGTCATGGAGTATAATCACATCTGGAACACTTGTCTCAACGGCACTGACTGCGGCGCCGTACATGCTGGAAGAGACTGGACAAATGTAAATATAAACACGCTAGTTCTAAAAATAGAAGCAGTAGAGACTTGACGAATGTAAATATAAACACACTAGTTCTAGAAGTAAAAGTAGTAGAAACTGGACGAATGCAATTATAAATTAGTTCTAGAAGAAGTAGTAGAGACTCGTGGAATGTAAATATAAACACACTAGTTCTAGAAGTAGAAGTAGTAGATTGGACGTTGTATATATACACACGTTAGACCTAGAAGCAGAAGTAGTAGATTGGACGCTGTATATATAAACACGTTAGTTCTAGAAGCAGAAGTAGTAGATTGGACGCTGTATATATAAACACGTTAGACCTAGAAGCAGAAGTAGTAGATTGGACGCTGTATATATATAAACACGTTAGACCTAGAAGTAGAAGTAGTAGATTGGACGCTGTATATATAAACACACTAGTTCTAGAAGTAGAAGTAGTAGAGTGGACGCTGTATATATAAACACGTTATACCTAGAAGTAGAAGTAGTAGATTGGACGCTGTATATATAAACACGTTAGACCTAGAAGTAGAAGTAGTAGATTGGACGCTGTATATATAAACACGTTAGACCTAGAAGTAGAAGTAGTAGATTGGACGCTGTATATATATAAACACGTTAGACCTAGAAGTAGAAGTAGTAGATTGGACGCTGTATATATAAACACATTAGACCTAGAAGTAGAAGTAGTAGATTGGACGCTGTATATATAAACACGTTAGACCTAGAAGTAGAAGTAGTAGATTGGACGCTGTGTATATAAACATGTTAGACCTAGAAGTAGAAGTAGTAGATTGGACGCTGTATATATATATATATAAACGTTAGACCTAGAAGTAGAAGTAGTTGATTGGACGCTGTATATATAAACACGTTAGACCTAGAAGCAGAAGTAGTAGATTGGACGCTGTATATATAAACACGTTAGTTCTAGAAGCAGAAGTAGTAGATTGGACGCTGTATATATAAACACGTTAGACCTAGAAGCAGAAGTAGTAGATTGGACGCTGTATATATATAAACACGTTAGACCTAGAAGTAGAAGTAGTAGATTGGACGCTGTATATATAAACACACTAGTTCTAGAAGTAGAAGTAGTAGAGTGGACGCTGTATATATAAACACGTTATACCTAGAAGTAGAAGTAGTAGATTGGACGCTGTATATATAAACACGTTAGACCTAGAAGTAGAAGTAGTAGATTGGACGCTGTATATATATAAACACGTTAGACCTAGAAGTAGAAGTAGTAGATTGGACGCTGTATATATAAACACATTAGACCTAGAAGTAGAAGTAGTAGATTGGACGCTGTATATATAAACACGTTAGACCTAGAAGTAGAAGTAGTAGATTGGACGCTGTGTATATAAACATGTTAGACCTAGAAGTAGAAGTAGTAGATTGGACGCTGTATATATATATATATAAACGTTAGACCTAGAAGTAGAAGTAGTTGATTGGACGCTGTATATATAAACACGTTAGACCTAGAAGTAGAAGTAGTAGATTGGACGCTGTATATATAAACACGTTAGACCTAGAAGTAGAAGTAGTAGATTGGACGCTGTATATATATAAACATGTTAGTTCTAGAAGTAGAAGTAGTAGATTGGACGCTGTATATATAAAGACGTTAGACCTAGAAGTAGAAGTAGTAGATTGGACGCTTTATATATAAACACGTTAGACCTAGAAGTAGAAGTAGTAGACTGGACGCTGTATATATATAAACATGCCAGCTCTAGAAGTAGAAGCAGCAGACACTGGAATAATGTAATTCCTTTAAAACTACAGACCTTGACGTGAAGGAATTGAGAGAATGATTAACTGCTATCCTGATATAGATTATTGGGAACCATTTTTGATATTACCATGCTTATACCATATAAATTCACATGCTTAATGAGAGATAAAATTTAATCTCCTTGAACTAATCTAAGGGAAGTTATGGGAAGCGAGAGTAATATTTCCCCTTAAACGATTTGTCTGAAAATAGTTCTAGAAGTAGTAGAGACTAGAAATAGAAATAGTAGTTGAGACTGGACGAGTAGTAGTAGTAGTAGTAGTAGTAGTAGTAGTAGTAGAGGCAGCAGCAGAAGACACAAGTTATTTAAAAATGATTGAGTATGTGTATTTATATGAATAACCTGTAATCACTTGTTTTAGAGAGGTGTCGTAATACGTTACAACCACATTCACCACACGTTACGTAACTGGCCCGGTGATACCGTGAGGGGCATCATGCTCGACGACCAATACTCCAGTGTGATCATCGAACACAACGTATTCTATCACGTACGCATATTTTTACTTATTGTAGTTTTATGTTTTATTATTGGTAATGGTTTGGGGCAAAATATATATAAAAAAGCAGAAGGAAAACGAGAGAGAGAGAGAGAGAGAGAGAGAGAGAGAGAGAGAGAGAGAGAGAGAGAGAGAGAGAGAGAGAGAGAGAGAGAGAGAGAGCAGCAGCAGCAGCAGCAGCAGCTGCAAAAAAAGTTTTTTATATATATATTTTATGTCAGTGTGAAAAGGTGTGCTTCGTTTCATGGTTAGCAGTGAATAAATCACAAACACTCTTAAAGGGACATTCCTGAGTTTGATGCAATTTTTAAGATGTTATCGAATAACAGAGACTTTTTAACGATTGTAATTACATATCAAATATATTTTCCTGGTTATCATATCAGTGGCTGTATATTAAACGTGTTTCTGATCGTTCTAATATTTGTACTAGAGTAAATTTTATTTTATTTCATAAAATATGTTTTTTCGTACGTACGAAATTATTTGAAGACAAAATCCAGTTTGGGCTTCTCACAAATATTAAGACGACCAGAAACACATTGAATGTACAGACACTGTAATATGTAAGTTTAATCGTAGAAGTATTTTATTAGTCGGAAACATCTTACAATGCAGTAAACTCGGGAATATCCATTTAATGAATTGAAAAAGGCCATTTAATAATAAATGACGGACACTTTTGATGACTCCTTTTGCTGCATTAAAAAATAACATTGTTTACTGAACCATGACAGATGGGGTTCAAATACCTGCCACAGATTTGCGTGCAACATAAATCTCTCCCCATGCACCTTTTCTATGAATTTTTGTTTTTTGTTAATCGCATACTCTCAGACATCATCTTATAAAGAATACAAATAAAAGACACCACAGAGGCCCATGTCCCTATGCAGTGACAGCAAATTACACATGAATGTAATCAGAACTTGGTAAATAATAAAAAAAAAAAATGCAGACCTTGCCTCCAGGCCATTAGTGGCAAGTACATATTCAAACTCGACTAAATTCCAATATGGTATCCATCTAGAGTAACATTAATATTGACCAAAGCCCGTCCTCAGGTCATTAGAACCGACAGTTTACATTAATAAAACCCCATACATGCTAGTTACCTAATCCATGTACATGCCCTTGTTGACCATTAACATTTAACCAAAGTCCCCTAAAAATATGCATTGTAGTTAAACAATATAAATCTTACATAAATTTGGCCGATGCCCTTGTCCTCATGGTACTTGTGACAAATATTATTATGTCAATAGAGATATTTTATCATTAATGTCTCAAAACAAAGCAGTACATCCTTAAACTTCCGAAAAAGTACTCAAATAATGAAGCCATTATTTCCAGGTCACCATAGTTCACCAACCCGAACAAGAATGCATATCAAATAAAAGCTGAATACAAGAAACAAGTAAACCTGTCACTTGTTAACTTAAACTAGTGAAATGCATCCGACGCCCCTGTCCCCAGGTTAGCAATTAAACTAGCTCAGTGATTGTCTATAATGCTCGCAAGCCCTTATATGGGCTTACCCACAGTATCCTTCCAGCAAAATATTGAAATATGTTCCCTACTAGCTAATATACTCATTGACCCAAATCTTTGCTATACTTTTTGCGTCAACCCTCTACCTCAATGGCATGTTAAGGTTGGCCATTTGCATAGTACTCACTATATTTATACCTGAATCTTACATATTTGTTGTGGCACTATTACCTGTTGGACGGCATGCTGATAACAAAAATGATTCCAGCTGCTCAGCTGATTCCGGATTGTTCTGCTGATGTTGCGGGTAAACCATTAAAACCTCATTTTTTTAAAGTATTAGCCACTGCTGATGCTATGTTAGGAATTGCTGCAGTAATCTGAGCTTTGGTTTGATCTGTTAACTTACCTGCTGATGTGTCCACAGGGTCACCCATCATGGTAACGGGTGGACCTGCAGAACTGGTAGCCGTTGGAACCTTCTCACGTCGAAGTTGTATCCGTTTCAATCATTTGGGTGAATTAGGTCCATTTTTAATAATATACAAATTATTAACTTCATACTAAATGGAAATAAGAAGGGGTATCATAAACCTAATCGTTTATTCCTATATCGAACAGGATATATATATATATATATATATATATATATATATATATATATATATATATATATATATATATATATATATATATATATATACATACATGTATCAAAATACGTAATATACACTATTCTATGCATGTGTAATCAAGGCACAAAGCCGATGCATACGGAGTATCATATAATCATATTTATTTTTCTGAAATACTGAACTAGCTTATACTGTTTTCAGCACACTTCCTGTATATACTCACTATATGTACTTTTAATTCTAAGCCGACCCGTATGAGCACCAGATATTGCGCTGCAACTGATAATTGCTTGAAGTGACGCGACCATTCTACCTCCTTGTACTGCATGAATGGCGCACCTCTGTACAGCAGTTGCCAACATGTACATTCTGAAATGTGTTCAAAGCCAACACTGCGCTGCAACTGTACAGACATGACTGGTGCACTTCTGTACTGGTTGGGGAAATATGATCTAGTTACCGTTTGAGGGAGTTACTGCAATATGGTTACCTTGGGAATACTGTACCTTTGTCTGTAGCGGTCATGCAACGCTACTGCGTCAGAGCTGTCGGTATTTTTATCCCCCACATGTCACAGCTGCAATAATGGCCTTCTGACAAACTAACCTAAAGGTCAAAAATGTAATGCAAAATTGATTCATGATGTAAATTCCATGACTAATCTAGTTCCGTTGTGTAAACAAAGAAATGAAAGTTTAAAATTAAAACAGACTAATCAGAAAATCAAATTAATGTTTGTAACAGGCAGGTGCAACTATGATCCCAATGTAACTGATTAAGTACTATATAAAAGTCGAGTTCGGTGCAAAAGATGACACCACAGCCGCCAAATATTAACACCTTCCGACCATAAGATAAAAATAGAAGCGAGACTTTTAGTTTCCATCAAGGCTGTTGAGTTGACGATATCCGCTCGACAAGTAGTTGTTTTTTATTTAAGAAACCCCCCCCCCCCTCCCTCCCATAATTGTTAGAGTAGATGTTTGACTTCGCATTATTAAAAGTAATATTGTAAGGATTTGGTAATGTGTGACCTTATCAGTGCTGTATTTTATAAATAATATCTGCATTATTGTTGACATTCGTATTTGAAGATAACACACCTTTAATAGAATCGAAGAACATTGTTTACATTTTTGTTTTCATTTATCTTAATGGCAATGTAAATTACTCACAATTCATACGACATATCATTAGATTTGTTCAGCATTAATGGAGGTATTTATTACCGTATGACGGATGTTATCAATTTCCAAGTGAAAATGAGATCGAAGATTCGCAATAGTAGCTCGTAATGGCCATCTGCATGTATCATCGACGTCCCAAACTACATTCGGCTAACGATAAAAACGCGAATGCGATACTTACGGAAAGAAGATTCTATATTTTTCAGTTAAGGTACATGGAATAAAATATATTCAAATCAGTTAACGAACAAAAATCAACAACATGGACGTATTTAACGAATCCATACTCGTAAACAAAAGTGTAACACCATCCAGTAAACAAGAACGTGTGGTGGTTTCCAGCTGCGTTGAGGCTTATAGGGCCTACATATGAAAAAAATAACACTTTCAGCGCATGCTGTCTGCACATTTTCTAAGGTGGTTTTTTTTTAACCATTTACCAGACACTAAGTTTTCCTGGTTCGTCGCAATATTACATTAAATGGTGGCGTGGAAGCGATATCTGAGCTTTAACCTTTGGAATTAATCATCTGTTTAAAGTTCCCCCGAATTGGACTTTTATCCATAATTTATTTGTTCCGTCAACCATGAAGTTGAAATCCCTGACAAATGCATTATAGTTTACAATTACATTACTTAGTACAATATTTTTAACAGAATAATGTTCACGCGAACATTGGTGGAGGCCGAGACAACATCATCAGGTACAACGTTTTCTATAATGCGACATCGTCAACACTTCAAGTTGATGGACGGGGTCTGTCCCACGGCAACCATACAGTTGAAGAGCTCGAGACTCGTTTAAAGGTTAGTCAAAGGAAAAGTCACAGTCTCAGTCTCTCTCTCTCTCTCTCTCTCTCTCTCTCTCTCTCTCTCTCTCTCTCTCTCTCTCTCTCTCTCTCTCTATATATATATATATATATATATATATATATATATATATGTATGTATGTATGTGTGTGTGTCTGTGTGTGTGTGTGTGTGTGTGTGTGTGTGTGTGTGTGTGTGTGTGTGTGTGTGTGCGTGTGTTGCGTGAGTTGTGTGAGACTGTTTTTCGAATGCTCTCAGGCCACTGCATACTTGGGCAGGTGCTTGACCTACATCCGGCACATGGGACTATCTCTGACCTATTTAGCCTGGTCCCGCTCAGAGTCGGCCCTACTTAAAGTTGTCGGGTCCCACTTCCTCCCATTTAGGCTGGTATGGACCTTTGGGGTTTTTTTTAATTGTTTTAAATTTATTTTGTGAAGGCACTTCCTACTCTCAAATCCATTTGCCGCCGTTACTTATTGCGGTTGGGTACGGTGTCTTTTAGGAACGTGTAACTCTTCAGGGGTTTAACCGTTCATAGAACACAACTAGCTGTTCTCCTGACACAATATCCGAACATATTTAGACTAGTACCGACCTACTGGGGTTAGCCACGACCTACTTAGATTGGCCTTGTTGGTATAAAAATAAATGTTTTTGTAGGCTTAATCTTCATTCGTTTACGGATTGTTCTAGAACACCGAGGTTTTGTGTCTTGTTGCTTTGTATTTTAAAAGGAGAAAATATTGTTGGGACAATAAAAAAAACCTCAATGCAGAATGTCTTGGCGAAAGCTGTGGAAATGAAATGAGATCTTGGCGGTAACATATTAGTGATGACATTGTCATTCACATGTTTTAATTTGACGAGAATCGTGTTGACAGTGTGCGATCATTTACTCGCAATCCACTGTGATAAGTGTGGAACAACTCCTTGAAAAGAGATAACCTACAGCGTCACACATAGACAGTCTCTGTGTTGGCACTGAACGGTTTGATTGCAATCACTGTGAACTGTCTTTACTAGAAGAGATAGCCTTAAAGGGACAGATCCTAGTTTTTAAACACTAAGGCATAATTTTCAGTTAGAGCCGTTTATGATCACTGAAATCAAACATTACTTGTATTTTATTGTTTAGAGTATCCATTTTCGTACAACCCAAGTGTTTCTGGTCATCCTGGTGTTTCTAATATCACAAAATGCATTTTTCATATTTTTTAAAACGCACGTGCTCTGAGAAGTAACGGTTACGGAGTGGCGTTTTAGTCTATTTCTAAAGGTATTTCACTCTGTTGTATCCAAATTTGTTACAAGTTTGTAAATTAATCAAACTTCAGTGTCCGTTTTTATGGGTTGAAACTAGGGTCTAGGTGAACAAAATATGTCTTAGTGTTTAAAAATTAGGGTTTGTCCCTTTAAGCGTCCGATGGCAAAGCGTGGTGTGTCAAGTGAGCCACACCAACATATTGAAATGAACTGATGTGCTACCATCAAGCCATGGGCTACCAATGGTTTGAAAATGATGATCATTTGTGGTAACATTACAGCCTGTAATCTAAACGTACCCTACGGTATAGAATCAAAAGATTTTGTTCCAACTGATATTACACCTGTGATATCAATGTCTAGAATTCTATGATTTACGTAGAAGAAAGAAAACGAAGGAAACAAATCCTCGGCGCCCAACGTCGTCATGCCGCCCCCCCCCCCCCCCCCCCACACACACACATACATATAGTGTGGAGCAAGTCAAGGCAGATATTAAACAACAAACAACAACAACAATGACAAGAGAAGCAGCAGCAGCAGCAGCAGCAGCTGAGTGGTATGAGTTGGAAATCCTCAAAATGGCAGAGTTATTTCTAAACAGTCTATAAAAGAAGGAATAAATGTGCTTGGGCCCACAGTCTTATTTCAACACTTAAAAAATAAACATAAGCCCACGGAATCGTAAAATAAATCTTCCCAGCAGCAGCAGCAGAAACAAGAATAACAAGAGCAGCAAAAACAACAACAACAACAGCAACCATCCCTTACTTTGCTAGATCTGTTTACCGTGATCGTGTCTGAACCCACTGTTTTGATGAAGTTTTGATGAACAAGAATGGACACGCCTCCCTTTCGTAACGTCTGACTCTACAAACGATGGCAGTCATTTTTCTACATCAATAATGCAACTGTTCTAGTAGAATTTGTTTGAGGTATACCCAGTCATTTTGTAATTGATCTTATTTGGAAGCTAGTATCACACATCTCAGCGTGCAGGCCGACTTGATTTGCACGGTCAGTAAAGACTGTCGCATCACAGTCCTGTTAAAGGAAGGGAGTCACCACAGAATCTCTCGGCGACGGACATCAATCAGAACCTGTTTCACAGCAACGATCTGATACAGAGGAGAACCTGTCATTACCAACGACAAGCAACAAGTCATTACGTACATCAATCAGAACCTGTTTCATAGCAACGATCCGATACAGAGGAGAACCTGTCATTACCAACGACAAGCAACAAGTCATTACGTACATCAATCAGAACCTGTTTCACAGCCACAACCCGATACAGAGGAGAACTTATCATTACTAACGACAAGCAACAAGTCATTACGTACATCAATCAGAACCTGTTTCACAGCAACGATCCGATACAGAGGAGAACCTGTCATTACCAACGACAAGCAACAAGTCATTACGTACATCAATCAGAACCTGTTTCACAGCCACAACCCGATACAGAGGAGAACTTATCATTACCAACGACAAGCAACAAGTCATTACGTACATCAATCAGAACCTGTTTCACAGCAACGACCCGATACAGAGGAGAACTTATCATTACCAACGACAAGCAACAAGTCATTACGTACATCAATCAGAACCTGTTTTTCAGCAGCAACGACCCGATACAGAGGAGAACTTGTCATTACCAACGACAAGCAACAAGTCATTACGTACATCAATCAGAACCTGTTTCACAGCAACGACCCGATACAGAGGAGAACTTGTCATTACCAACGACAAGCAACAAGTCATTACGTACATCAATCAGAACCTGTTTCACAGCAACGACCCGATACAGAGGAGAACTTGTCATTACCAACGACAAGCAACAAGTCATTACGTACACAATCAATCAGCAAACCTGTTTCAACAGCAACGACAGCCGACCCGATACAGAGGAGAACTTGTCATTACCAACGACAAGCAACAAGTCATTACGTACATCAATCAGAACCTGTTTCACAGCAACGACCCGATACAGAGGAGAACTTGTCATTACCAATGACAAGCAACAAGTCATTACGTACATCAATCAGAACCTGTTTCACAGCAACGACCCGATACAGAGGAGAACTTGTCATTACCAACGACAAGCAACAAGTCATTACGTACATCAATCAGAACCTGTTTCACAGCAACGACCCGATACAGAGGAGAACTTGTCATTACCAACGACAAGCAACAAGTCATTACGTACATCAATCAGAACCCGTTTCACAGCAATGGCCCGATACAGAGGAGAACTTGTCATTACCAACGACAAGCAACAAGTCATTACGTACATCAATCAGAACCCGTTTCACAGCAACGACCCGATACAGAGGAGAACTTATCATTACCAACGACAAGCAACAAGTCATTACGTACATCAATCAGAACCTGTTTCACAGCAACGACCCGATACAGAGAGAACTTATCATTACCAACGACAAGCAACAAGTCATTACGTACATCAATCAGAACCTGTTTCACAGCCACGACCCGATACAGAGGAGAACTTATCATTACCAATGACAAGCAACAAGTCATTACGTACATCAATCAGAACCTGTTTCACAGCAACGACCCGATACAGAGAACTTATCATTACCAACGACAAGCAACAAGTCATTACGTACATCAATCAGAACCTGTTTCACAGCCACGACCCGATACAGAGGAGAACTTGTCATTACCAATGACAGGTAACACGTCATTACGTTGGCACAACAGGTCTATATATTGAAAAAACGCTCGTCATTTTATGCAACAGTTTGAAGAAATCACCCACATGCCCTACGGACATCTCATGGTGGACTTTACGAAATTAGGTCATGCCGCTATACACGCCCTTATATTACTTGCGTATGTGTTTGATGTATTTAAATGTGTTTAAATAGCACTTGAAATGGCGAATAACAACAGTGCTTTCATTCTATCTTTTAATACTTTTTAAAATTAATTTGCTTTCATGGTTTACGACTTTTACAATGCTCGGTGTTACCTGTTTTCACAGGCTGTACCCTATACCAGTCAGTTATGGAAGGACAGGTATCCCAAGTTGGCTGTTATAGACCAATCCAATCGATATGCCCCCGAAGGTATGTAATTCTGATTAACAGTTGTTATAGCTATTTTCGTGTTTATATCCAATTAAGATGCAAGCACGATGCACACACCTCAGCGTTAGTGGTTAATTGTTAGTGAGAAAGAAGTCGGTGTAGTGACCCTAGACCTACCCATTACGTCGTTAAACTCGTGCTGGGTGGGAGCCGGTAAAATAAGGTTATGCAAAACAAGACTGGCACGACCTGTTTTTAAAGGTCTACTATACCAATTCATCGACTTTACTTTAAACATCTGGGTCGAGCTTATAACACTTATATTTAGAATCCAGATTCAGTCTCTAATGACGTCACACACATACAATTTGTGTGGCGTTGTCATGACATTACTGTCTTAGACTATATTAGAGTCTCGAGTCAAGACTTAAACAGTTTTATAAGCACCAGGCCAGGGCGTCAAAAGAGCACACAAAAATATTAAAGTTAATAGAACTGGATACAAACAATCGTTTGGTTCTATCTACGGCATCTAAAAAATCTAAATAATGACTTGTTGTAGGTAATCAGATTTACGACAACGTCTACTACAACCAGAAAGGTATACGGTTCAACAACATCAGCCCCAGCATCCAGCAGACCAAATACGTTGATACACACGATAATTTTAAGGTAATCACTTCATTTTAAAGGAAACATTTGCCATATCAGATTTCATTAGTGGTAAGAAAACCCACAAATCTATTCACATTTAACATAGATTTATAATAATAATAATTAAATTAGTATGTTTAAATACGAATGAATGAATGTTTAATACCACATAGCACAAACCAACATCGGCTATTGGGTTTCAAATAATGATAAATATATAAATAAATTGATAATCAACATCAATATATATGAATAATAAAATGTAAGATGAATATTTGAGAGAAAAAACAGTATCCATCATAAAACACCGTGATTTTGCACAAAATTAGTTTATTTTATTGGCTATTGATGGTAAAATGTTCATTTTGATACATAGCTAAGTTTGAAAATGGTACAAGATACAGCATCATTTAATGTAAATGTTAAAAAATATGCTATACCAAAGAGCAACTTCTTAGTATCTATTCCACGTACTAAAAACTATTTTCGCTTTGCCTATCATCTTTTACTACAGCCTCTAGATGTTTATGGGACGAAATACACTTCTTATCTTCTTCACGATTATTTAAAGACTTCGTGTTTAAGTTCTTCTACCATTAACTTGGCCTCGCAACTGCTGTCGACATTCTTTGAGATAAATATATAACAATTAGAGGATTTTTAACAACTTCTATTTTGTTTATGTCTGTCACGGGGATTCTATAATACCCGTAACTGAATGAAACACGGTTATCAAAATATCTCTCCTAACTGTATATCTATTAGATCTCTCTGTAACAGGCAGTTCAAAACCGCTTTGGCTCGTCTAGGTATGATCAGAGATACGATCTTATATAAAGTATATATTATTATAGCACGTTTAGTTCACTAGAAAACACAACAAAAACACAATACACTTTGGAATCTGTATTAACCTACGCTGACAAATGTACTGCCGCAGTAGTTAATTAATAACAACAATAATAACAACCCAGAACTGATCACTTAATTAGTTAATCTCTAGGTGTCTAGTTTACACAATATGCTAATCACTTCACCGTGACACAACACCCACACGTGTGATAATTGAGAAACGCTTCCAGGGGAACTTAATTAATAAAGGAATTACAGCTCTATTCCTAACTGGTTAATTTTTAATTAACCCTAACTACTCATTCAGTAACCTGTAACACAGAATTAATACTGGTACCTATCACAATAAAGACAATAACCTACAGTTTACCTAGGTCTTCTAGGATGACTGGCTAAGCTTTATATGACCAAATACTCGTATAAATATAGAACAGTAAGACTACGATTTACTTCGTCAGATGACCGAAGACACTGTCTAAAGAATATTGGTATAATACAGTATTAAAATATTTAAAAGTCACATCAATCACATCAAGGTTATACAACAGAGCAGAAATAATATATATATTTACCAAAGTCCAAACGGACAACGTTCCCTGGGAGCCGTCCTTTTTGCTTCTCCTCGATATCTAAAAAAAACTAGCTATTTATTATAAAAGCAGAATATCGCCTGGGGGTACAAGGCGGTCCTCCCCCTATCAAGTGATATATCCCCAACTCCCAGAGACGCATTTTTCTCTTTGATCGCCAGACTTACTGACGCCAGTTCGCTAGAGATTCCATGGTCGCACGGAGGTATTACGTAACCACTGGCCACATGGCCTCCGCATCTGGCTGGGTGTGTATTAGACGACCGCTCGAGGACCGTCGCGCAGAAGTATTACGCAACAAGTTGCCGACCTGGCTAAGTGCAATGAAACTGCACACGGCCCTCTAACACAATTAATATCGCCACAGGCGAAAACAAAATTAAGAGCATGTTCCGTCAAACACACCCACCTCAAAAAGGATATTTCCTCTACTCTAGGAATAGGGAAATATACTACATTAAAACAAAAAGGTGCGTTATCCGACGCATACGGGCATTTATAACACATGTAATAATAAGGTGACTACCAGTAATCACACTGAGTCTCCGAGTCCCTGGTATACAAATAAAATATATAAAAACAAAACAGAAATCAAGAATGTCAACACATTATCATAACGTTCAACTTCGGGACAGGGCATCAGCGATTACATTGGATGTGCCCTTGATATGTTCAATGGTAATTGGGTATTCCTGCAGAAGAAGACTCCACCTCAAAACTCTCTGGTTGGTGGCTTTCATTAGG
This sequence comes from Gigantopelta aegis, assembly GCF_016097555.1. Classification (NCBI taxonomy): domain Eukaryota; kingdom Metazoa; phylum Mollusca; class Gastropoda; order Neomphalida; family Peltospiridae; genus Gigantopelta; species Gigantopelta aegis. The sequence continues at coordinate 56,966,655 of NC_054701.1, forward strand.
ATGGTCCAGTCTGTCTTCGTCTTCTTGGAACAGCACAGCTCCAGCTCCCATGTCACTGGCATCCACAGCTAGCTTGAAAGGCACTCGGTAGTCTGGAGCTGCCATCACGGGAGACGAGTAGCGCATCTGCTTGAGACGATTGAATGACTTCGCGCATTCATCTGACCACTGGAACTTCGTTTCCTTCTTTTTCAGTGTCGCACGTTTTCCAGGTTTTCTCTGATAGGCATGCTGTCGAATCGGTGTAGCGTTGGGTTTCAAGCGCACATCCTGGCTTAAGGTGTTGGTAACCGTTGGAAGGTCCTGACAAATGGAAACATTGTCTTGTTTCAACGTAGTCAACTTTGCTCGCTGGGGGTTTAAGTCTGCTAGAATCTGGCCGTTGGCCAACTTGATCTCCGCAGTCTTGACGTCATCACAGGAAATTGAGTGTCTCTCAATTTGGACCGGTCTCTCTGGAACTATCGGCAGTCTGTCAAAATAACCTTTTAGCAAATTGATGTGACAATACCTACTTTTCCTAACCCTATCAGGAGTGTTTATCACATACCCTGTCTCATTAACCCGTTTGTGCACAACATAGGGCCCGAAATACCTGTTCTGTAATGAACCCCGTTTAATGGGAAGGTACAGCAGCACTTTATCCCCTGGTTTAAATTCCCGACTCCTAGTCTTCCTATCAAACTCTGATTTTATTTTGCTCTGAGCATAGCTCAGTTGCTTCCTAGCTAGTTCGGTCGCCGGCAACCTCCTATCTCTAACTCTCTTATTTATTAATACTTTCTTGTCCATATCATAACCTGACATCTGATCCTCCATCTCACCCTCTGTTAACAATGTAGTGCGAGCTGCCAACACTTTTGGATCAACCCCCTGCTCTAGAATTAACTCTTGTCTATTACAAGGTAAATCCCCTCTATCAAACACAACTGGTTCAATTCCCCTCTGCGGGAGATCAACAGGTTCCACGACATTTAATTCCTCAGTTGACTTATCTACAATTTTAATGATAACCTCATCCACTCCAATTTCATGGCTCACACACGTATCAGACAAATCACAAATATCTTCTAGGTCTTGTGTTACCTTTCTGGCCATAGCCCTAGTCTTTACACACGCAGGATAACTAATCTCATCAACCTCACACTCTTTTATGGGTAAAGGGCTGTCTTTCATTAACAATTGGTCACATTTCGGCTGACAACACTGACTAGTCAAATCATTACCCAACAAAACTCCTATGTTTTCAACAGGCAAGTCCTTCACAACACCCATAATGACTGGTCCCGTCACAAACTTCGAACACACCTTATGTAACCTGACAACCATATTTTCTCCAGTAACCGAAGTTAAAGCCAAACTACGTCCTGTATCTGAATTCTCAATACCAGCTAAAAACTCTTGCGTGATCAGACTCTGACTACATCTGGTATCTCTATAGATTGATATTGCCTTAGGACTCAATTCTTGTTTCACATCACAAACCATACCAGTGGACACATACGGGTTTACTTTCTCTGCCATGGGACTAACCATTAACTCTCTCGCTAACAGAGCTGACCTCACTAAACCGACCACGTGCGCATTATCGCGTTTCCTTTTAAAACAGTCCCCGACAAGATGGTCATCCTTTTTACAGTAACTGCAATGTGGACGAAAAGTTCGTGCATTGGCTGATAATGCAGGTTTATCCTTACTTTGCCCACCAGGTGCATTCCTTGCCTGACTAGCTGACCAACTAGAAGACTCTCCCCGATAGTTACTTTCCAGGGGAAAACCTGGCTGAAAGAGCTACCCTGTACTGCCTGAGCTTTGTGTATTAACACGTAATCATCTGCCACTATGCCTGCCTCCTCTATCTTTTTGACATCACGATCCTCTAAATGAATACGTAAGCTAACTGGTAATCCATTTTTAATGTCCTGTAAGATCAACAACTCCCGTAACTCGGTATATGACTCTACCTGATGAGAAACAACCCATTTATCAAACATCCCTGCCTTCTTAGCCACAAACTCACTATAAGACTGACCCTGCGTTTTTCTCAACTCGCTATACCGTAAACGATAATCCTCAGGTCGTAATTCATACGCCCTCAACACTGCCGCCTTAACTAGGTCGTACTGACTTGCTCGCTCATCACTCATTGAATTATAAGCTACACTAGCCTTCCCCTTAAACTTAGACACGGCTAACAATGTCCACTTAGACTGCGGCCAATTTAGCTGCTTAGCGGCCCGTTCAAAAAGTTGGAAGAACATATCTACCTCCTGGTCATCAAATACAGGCGCTGATCTATAAGCCTCCGACATGTTAAAACCATTTCCTGCCTCACGTCTAACTTCTTCAGTATTCAACTTTAACTCATGTTCCACTTTTAATTTTGCTAACTGGAATTCTCTATCCCTATCTCTCTCTTCTCTCTCTCTCTCTCTATCTCTCTCTCTCTCTTCTCTATCTTCCCTATCTCTATCTCTATCTTCTCTATCTCTATCTTCTTTTTCTCTACCCCTCTCTTCTCTTTCTCTCTCTCTCTCTCTCTCTCTCTCTCTATCCCTCTCTTCTCTTTCTCTATCTCTCTCTCTATCTAATGCACGTTCTTCTCTTTCGTACTCAAGCTTTTTAAAAGCTAACTGTTGTTCCATACTCAAGTCATTTATCTCTATCTCTGGAACAATCTCACTGTCTTCCATAACAGGCCTATCACCAAAAACTTCCTGGATAATAATTGTCTTTATATCACCTACGGTTTTAGCTGATGTTAAATCAATTTCTCGCTCACTCGCGATTTCAACTAACTCGGCCTTACGTGCTCGCTTAATCTCCACTACACTGAGCGTAGGCCTATCCAGCAAATTCTTATCCATGTTTAGATATGACGCACTTATTATTAATTAATTTTCTAGTGAACAACGTTGCTACTTCTAGTTAATTTGTAAAATTAATTTATAAACCCCCATTTACAAACAATACTTTTTTTTAAATATGCATGTCCCGTTTCAGATCCCGGACAAGCCCCCAATTTTCTACTCCTGTCACGGGGATTCTATAATACCAGTAACTGAATGAAACACGGTTATCAAAATATCTCTCCTAACTGTATATCTATTAGATCTCTCTGTAACAGGCAGTTCAAAACCGCTTTGGCTCGTCTAGGTATGATCAGAGATACGATCTTATATAAAGTATATATTATTATAGCACGTTTAGTTCACTAGAAAACACAACAAAAACACAATACACTTTGGAATCTGTATTAACCTACGCTGACAAATGTACTGCCGCAGTAGTTAATTAATAACAACAATAATAACAACCCAGAACTGATCACTTAATTAGTTAATCTCTAGGTGTCTAGTTTACACAATATGCTAATCACTTCACCGTGACACAACACCCACACGTGTGATAATTGAGAAACGCTTCCAGGGGAACTTAATTAATAAAGGAATTACAGCTCTATTCCTAACTGGTTAATTTTTAATTAACCCTAACTACTCATTCAGTAACCTTGTAACACATAATTAATACTGGTACCTATCACAATAAAGACAATAACCTACAGTTTACCTAGGTCTTCTAGGATGACTGGCTAAGCTTTATATGACCAAATACTCGTATAAATATAGAACAGTAAGACTACGATTTACTTCGTCAGATGACCGAAGACACTGTCTAAAGAATATTGGTATAATACAGTATTAAAATATTTAAAAGTCACATCAATCACATCAAGGTTATACAACAGAGCAGAAATAATATATATATTTACCAAAGTCCAAACGGACAACGTTCCCTGGGAGCCGTCCTTTTTGCTTCTCCTCGATATCTAAAAAAAACTAGCTATTTATTATAAAAGCAGAATATCGCCCGGAGGTATTACGTATCCACTGGCCACATGGCCTCCGCACCTGGCTGGGTGTGTATTAGACGACCGCTCGAGGATCGTCGCGCAGAAGTATTACGTAACAAGTTGCCCACCTGAATAAGTGCAATGAAACTGCACACGGCCCTCTAACACAATTAATATCGCCACAGGCGAAAACAAAATTAAGAGCATGTTCCGTCACAATGTCCCTCGTGAAATAATTAGCTCGTGTCAATGAAAACTATTTCACGAGAGACATATATAAAGGGGGACCTATATTGTTATTGACTATTATCATTATTAACGTATACACTGATATTATCAAGACATTAATGCCATTAAAAACACCTTTTTCAGTCACGATCACCAACTGATTTCTGGTTCCCAAAGAATGCTGACTTCCGTCTGCGGTGTCTGGCAGCCGATTGGGCCAACAGTGAGAATGTTCCTCAACCAATCAGTGTGGATAGAGTTGGGCCGAGACACAAAACCGGACCATATTATTTACATTCAGGTGAGTCAGCAGGGTCAAACACTAGCCTGCCCCCTTTAAACAAATGGGAGCCCGTACGCCTATGTTCAGCAGATAGATGTTTGCTTGGTGTATAGGGCGAATCAGTAGGTAGTTGATTATATCTAGTATATCTCGGTGAGTCAGTAAATATTTGATTATATATTTCTATTTTGAATATTAAATAAATGAAGATTTCTGGAATACAATCAGCCATTCTTTTCATTATTTTAAATATAGTGGTTAGGCTTTTGCTTTTGTTCTTTCACTTACAGTAGTGAACTCTGTTTTAATATATATTCTTCAAAACAAGTAGGGTAACTCTAATAAAAATGAATTTAAAATTGCCAAAATTGTAAGGTATATTAGTTGTGGGGAATGGTTATATGATAATAGTAAATTAATTGGGCAAACATTACAACCGATAGTTCAGTATTACAGTAGGTTTTATGACCACCAAAGATCTTGAAAGACGATTGGGATCAGAAGTGAACTTTGAAACTTGACGTTTTTTTATCAGTAAATCGCAAATTGAAACAATAAAAATGACTAAAAATAAAACAATAACAACTGTATGATCAACAGAATGAAAAGAAAAAGATTAACATTGATAATGTTCCACAATGATTAATGGACCTTCCTGGAAATTGTCAAAATAGAGAATGACACCCCACGCACCTGTACGGGGCAACTGCATGAAGCATGTGCAAACTATGGAATGTGTTTCAGTGTGTTGATAAACAGACCTGGACGTTCTTTACTAGGATGTCTGTGGTCAAAACGTATGTTCGGTCTAATAGTTGATATTAACATTAATATTTCAGGTTCCCCTACTTTTTTGAAGAGTATATAACGAATTACGTGGGGTAAATTGGATTATTCTAGCTGATTCTAAATGTAATTTTTCTAATTTATCTGTATCTAATTTGAAACAGCCATCCCAAAACATCAAACGTATATTCTAAAATAGGTCGTATGAAAGTTATATATATTCTCATTAAATATGACGATTTAATAACAGTTTGTGTTTCATTAATTCCGTATTTCAGTAACCACGTTTCATTGAGAAAATAACAATACATTAGTTTTGTTCGGATTAAACGTAACTAACCATTTCTGCGATCATTCATAAAGTTTGGCTAAATTAATATTCAGATTATGTTCTAGGTTTGAATTGTCTCTAGATGATGTTCCAATAGTTGTATCATATAATTGAAAATAAGTCTCGTTGTACAGTCTAGGTCGTCTGCAATATTGTTAATATAGACTAAAAATAGAAAAGGTCTCAAAATGGAGTCTTGAGGTACACCAGCCTTCAGAATACACTAATTTGATAGCGTTCTATTGATATACACTTTCTGTTTTCTATCAGAAATATAATTGCTAATCTATTTTAAAAGACTACCATTGATACCATATTGTTTAAGTTTATAGATTAATCCTATGTGCCATACCCTATCAAAGGCTTTGGACATGTTACAAAACACAGCACAATTTGTGTTTTGGTATTGTCTAGTGATTTACAGATTGTATTATATATTTCAATTAGTTGATAAACAGCACTATAAACTTTGGAATAATTTGAAACTCTGAAACTATATCATCCTTTAAAAAAGTAGTAACACCAACGGTAGATGTGGTTTAGTCATACTTTTGTTGTGGCTAACGAAAAGAAAATATATTATAAACGAGATTACGACATGGGTGCAGTGCCTTAAATGCAGATCTTTATAGATAATGTAATACAGATATGTGTGTGTTTGTGACATTTCAGGCGAACTAGTAGATACTTTATCACATGTTATGTCAGGCGAGTCCGTAGATATTTGATTACTTTTGATATTTCAGGCGAATCAGTAGATACTGTAAATCATGAAATGTTAGCTATCTTAACATTTAGCGAAACCTAAATAAGTGACAGATCAGCGACAAAATACTTTAGCAAGGTCGGCATATCAGACACTAAAATAATTAAGGGGAAGTTACAGGACCCGCTGAAGTAATACTTTATATATATTTTGACGTTATGCATCTTACAGCCAAGTTAAATTTAGTAAAAACAAAATGCACACTATCTAACAATTGTTATTTGCTATCCTTTCGACCAGTGCATCACGACTGGTATACCGTGGTATGTGCTATCCTATCTGTGTGATGGTGCATATAAAAGATCCCTTGCTACTAATTAAAACATGTAGCGAGTTTTCCTCTCTATGACTGTGTCATAATGATCATGTATTTGACATCCAGTAGCCGATGATTAAGAAATCGATGTGCTCTAGTGGTGTCGTTAAACAAAACAAACTGTTTTCCCTTATCCTTTTGGATAATCAGTAACGTAACCATTGTCTGTTCAATTAAATGAGCGTCTTCTATTGCCTCGCTAAATTCGCTAAAATTGTACGCTCGCTGACATTTCTTGATTTACAAAATTTGATCACACGTGACATTCCAGGTAAGTCAGTGGGTACCAGTGACTCTTTTTAATGTCTCTGGTGAATCAGTAGATAACAAGGTTCTTGTCTGTTCAATATTGACAGGTCAGCACCACACCCATCATCTACCACCTCATCCAGCTCCTTGTGCAGGCACTGTCGCCCCAGCTACCAAGGCACCGAAAACACCTTACCTGTCTGATGGGTCAGGACCAAACACCATCCATCCCGAGATTGCCAACCATGGTACACTTTGATGGAGGAAAAAAACCTATTTAATATAAAGCTCGAGATATTTGTTTTAATAGACTAGTACAGTGACGTACAATTTCAGCTGGAGAGTATAATTATTGTCGAAAATGGAAGGAAGGAAGGAAATGTTTTATTTAACGACGCACTCAACACATTATATTTACGGTTATAAGGACCACACAGATATTGAGAGAGGAAACCCTCTGTCGCCACTTCATGGGCTACTCTTTTCGATTAGCAGCAAGGGATCTTTTATATGCACCATCCCACAGACAGGATAATACATACTACGGCCTTTGTTACACCAGTTGTGGAGCACTGGCTGGAACGAGAAATAGCCAAATGGGTTCATTGGCAGAAAATAGAAAGTCCAGGGATATGCAGAACTGCTATACTATGGTTTAGAATCGTACATGCTCTTAAATAGAGCTTTTGTACTATTTAGTACTGTGGTGGGCAAGAATGGTGTGTGTGTGTGTGTGTGTGTGTGTGTGTGTGTGTGCATTTGTGCTTGCATGCCTGCGTGTGTGTGTTTGTGCGTGTGTTCGTGTGTGTTTTTGTCTGGTTGTTGTTGTTATAGTTTTGTGTGTGTGATGGCTAATAGCCATCCATACATCCTTAATTCTGATTGCTCTGGGGAAAGAACATAGCAGGAGCGGATCCAGGATTTTGTAAAGGGGGTCACAAAATTCTAAAAGGAGCAGTTTGAGTTTTTGAAGGCAAATGGTCCAAGCTTCGAAAAGGAGCAAGATCTGTAGGGGGTTCGGAGACACGAATCTTGAAAATTTTAAAATGAACATGCTCAGAGATGAGTTTTAAGGGCAATTTAGTGTTATATATTATGGATGATGAATTTAAAACAAAACACACACAAAAGTCATTACATAGGGCACTTCAAACGGTCAGGTAAAGGGTCACGGGACCGTTGTCCCCTCTCACTCCACCCGATCCGCCAACGACACCAACTCTCACCAATTACATTTGTATGTTTTGCCAATTACTAACTTTGGTGAATTAAAAAGGAACATTTGGATTCAGGGTTGATTGGCAGAATCACCTTTTCTCTTGGCGGCAAACTACTCAATTAACATTATCCTTTTTCTTGGGAAAGTGCATATAAAAGATCCCTTGCTGCATTAAGAAAATATAGCAGGTTGTAATGATGACTATGTGTCAGAATTACCAAATGTTTGACATCCAATAGTCGATGATTAATTAATCAATGTGCTCTAGTGGTGTCGTTAAACAAAACAAATAAACTTATCCATTTACTTATTCAATTCTGACAAATTCTTTTCGTAACCCAGCCTGACTTTCACCAAAAGTCTATATCCGCTATTGTGACTAGTACTGTTCAACCGGCACAATGTTAGGGTTAAAAACGTTTTGACACCGTGATTCATGCGGCACATCGATCGAATGTTTTGTTTTGTTTGTTTGTTGTTGTTGTTGTTTTTGGGGTTGTTTTTTTTACCATATCAGTTGGTTATTCTTCTTTCATTACCTAGTGGTTACTGGAATCGAGGTCAGATCACCCTTTTCCTCTTGGACAAAGATACGTAGCACATTTAAAATAAGATGCATGACTGCTACAGTTACACTGGATGTACAGAAACACATTAGGAACTTTGTCTAGATACATTAATGCGCCACGGACTGCTGATTGGAAAACAGTGATAACAGTTATACCTTTCACTGGTTGAATTAAATTTAAACGATTTCCTCTACTTTAATACAACTTAAATACTATTGTAAAAGATATATACCTCGAGAAACAAGAACGAACTGTAAGGATGATTATTAGAGTTGGAAAAATTTAGATTAATGTCAAAATATCTTACCAGTTTTCATCTGCATTTTTAGACAGTTTAAAACCATTAAATGATATTAATGAAAGCAGAAAAGGTATGCCTACAAATGATGTCAACGAATTCAATGTTTCAAAAATTAAATGGAACATAAACTCTCTGTAGTTGTGTGTTTGGCAGTTTTTATGGGGGTTTTAACAGTCTTTTGGTTCAGTGTTGTATTTGATAGGTTAACTCAATGCGGTATTCCACAGATTAACTCAGTGTTGTATTTGACAGGCTAACTCAGTGTTTGATTTGATAGGTTGTTGTATTTAACATGTTTTAGACTTAATGTTGTATTTGACATGTTTTAACTCAGTGTTGTATTTGACAGGTAGTTAATCCAGTGTTGTATTTGACAGGTTGTTAATCCAGTGTTGTATTTGACAGTGTTAACTCATTGTTGTATTTGACAGGTTATTAACTCAAGTGTTGTGTTTGACAGGTTATTAACTCAAGTGTTGTGTTTGACAGGTTATTAACTCAAGTGTTGTGTTTGAGATGTTGTTAACTCATTGTTATATTTGACAGGTGTTAATCCAGTGTTGTATTTGACAAGTTGTTAATTCAGTATTGTATTTAACAGGTTATTAACTCAAGTGTTGTGTTTGAGATGTTTTAACTCTGTGTTGTATTTGACAGGTTGTTAACTCATTGTTGTATTTGACAGGTTGTTAACTCAGTGTTGTATTGGACACTTTATTAACTCAAGTGTTCTGACTCAGTGTTGTATTTGGCAAGTGCTGTATTTTTCAGGCTGTTGGCTCATCATCACTGGGTGTCCACTCCATCCAAACGAGCGGCACTAGTCGAGACAATTACGGAGAACAACATGAACACTCTGGAACGGACCAGGAGGCTTGTCTAGCGCGAGCTGCCAAGTTATGGAATTACTGTGGTTCACCCAGCAATCACACGGTCACCGCCGTGTTTGGACCAACAGGTAAGATACATGTATATGTGCATGCAGACATATTTGCGTATATGTAACCTTAGGTAGTGAAGACACAACACGATTTGCTTCCACAGGTTCATTTATTAATGATGATTACACATGTAATATGAAAAACATGCAATAACAACAATACATTTCTTATAGTCGTGTTTAAATAATAATAATAATAGTAATAATAATGAATTAATAATAGATATGTTCATTCTTTCATTCACTCATTCATTCATTACAAACACCTGGACATATATGTACATATATATATATATATATATATATATATATATATATATATATATATATATAGATATATATGAACTAAAATATAACACAGGCTGGTATTCAATACTGAGTTAAAATATGTTATTACAAAACATTCACTTACCAGACATCTTATTCTAGTTTGCACTAAAATTCTCATGGAAAAATATGTGTATTCCCCCACTTGTGAGAAATGTCTCCTGACATTCTGTCTGTAAACAACAGATATAGTCAGTTGCTGAAACAGCATCTACGGATGTAATTAAAAATAATGAATGTGAATATCATTAGGAAGGAAGGAAATGGTTTATGTAACGACGCACTCAACACATTTTATTTACTGTTATATGGCGTCGGACATATGGTTAAGGACAGCTGGATCCCATCTTTGACAGTCCTGCCATTTATGGACGAGTGGCGAAATAATGGCCACACTAATTCTCTAAAACTACCAACAATACAGATACCATCTACCTAATACAGGGAACCTTCTTGGGTTAATTACTCCATGTACTGGCTTCGAACATTAAAGTGCTACTCCAATTGTTTCAGACCCCGGTCAAAAGTTAATGTGCAGACGGCTGTCTCCGTCACAGTACATCACAGCATAAATCCGTCAACACTAAGATCACTTTATGGTACAATTTCAGGATCATCATAAAATGGTCTTGATGAAAGAAAGAAAGAAATGTTTTATTTAACGACGCACTCAACATATTGTATTTACGGTTATATGGTGTCAGACATATGGTTAAGGAGCACACAGATATTGATAGAGGAAACCCGCTGTCGCCACTTCATGGACTACTCTTTTCGATTAGCAGCAAAGGATCTTTTCTATGCACCATCCCACAGACAGGGTTGTACATACCACGGCCTTTGCTATACCAGTCGTGGTGCACTGGCTGGAACAAGAAATAGCCCAATGGGCCGACCGACGGGGATCAATCCCACACCGACCGCGCATCGAGCGAGCGCTGTACCACTGGGCTACGTCTCGTCCCTGGTCTTGATGAAGTACTGGCTTTGTCACCCTGTGTATGACTGATATATAAAATAACTAGTTCGTGTCGCGTGTCCGGCGACGAACTAAAGTGAAACTAGTCTATAGGCTCACTGGAGAGAAAATCAGTTTGTTTTGTTTAACAACACCACTAGAGCACATTGATTTATTCATCATCGGCTATTGGATGTCAAACATTTGGTAATTTTGACATAGTTATAATCTTAGAGAGGAAACCCTCTATATTTTCTCATTAGTAGCTAGGGATCTTTTATATGCAACATCCCACAGACATGATAGCACATACCACGGCCTTTGAAATACCAGTCGTGGTGCACTGGCTAGAACAACAAATAGCCCAATGGGCCCACCGACGGGGATCGATCCCAAACCGACTGCGCATCAAGCGAGCACTTGACCACTGGGCTACGTCCCGTCCCTCACTGGAGAGATGCAAACCACTTAAATGAACCAATGAGATGCCTCAGGAGTATTACCGTAAAGGAGCCAATGTGGAATGAAGTACCGATGCACTGTTTTAATTAGTCAGGGCATAAGAGGGGTCAGGGGGTCAACTGTCCTCCCACATTCGTTGTTGCAAAATATATTAATATATTTAGTAAACAGTAATAAATTGTTAGTAATAAATTCTGTTAATTATCTCAATATAGGCGCCATGACGGTTGCGGGCACAGGCTGCTACTTTGCTGATTACGGCTGTCCGAAACACAACGTCGACCACGGCAGTGGCGCCCTCTACCGAGACAGTTACGGGGAGCAACATGGCGGACTTCATAACGAGAAAGCATGTCTCGATCGGGCCAAAGGTGAATGGGTTTGGTGTGGATCCGACCCTGACTTCCCCGTCACAAGTCTGTACCGCCCAACAGGTGAGTCAGACGACTTTCATTATGATAAGTTATGTTTCATAGAATACTGACCAGTGTAATGTTACCTTTTCATAGAATACTGACTAGTGTAATGTTACCTTTTCATAGAATACTGACCAGTGTAATGTTACCTTTTCATAGAATACTGACCAGTGTAATGTTACCTTTTCATAGAATACTGACTAGTGTAATGTTACCTTTTCATGGAATACTGACCAGTGTAATGTTACCTTTTCATGGAATACTGGTATGATGTTACCATTTCATGGAATACTGGTGTGATGTTACCTTTACATAGAATACTGACCAGTGTAATGTTACCTTTACATAGAATACAGGTGTGACGTTACCTTTACATAGAATACTGGTGTGGTGTTACCTTTTCATAGAATACCGGTGTGATGTTACCTTTACATAGAATACTGACCAGTGTAATGTTACCTTTACATAGAATACTGGTGTGACGTTACCTTTACATATAATACTGGTGTCATGTTACCTTTACATAGAATACTGGTGTGACGTTACCTTTACATAGAATACTGGTGTGACGTTACCTTTACATAGAATATTGGTGTGATGTTACCTTTTCGTAAAATACTGGTGTGATGTTACCTTTTCATAGAATACTGGTGTGATGTTACCTTCGTAGAATACTGATGTGATGTTACCTTTTCGTAGAATACTGGTGTGATGTTACATTTTCGTAGAATACTGGTGTGATGTTACCTTTTCGTAGAATACTGGTGTGATGTTACCTTCGTAGAATACTGGTGTGATGTTACCTTTACATAGAATACTGGTGTGATGTTACCTTTACATAGAATACTGGTGTGATGTTACATTTACATAGAATACTGGTGTGATGTCACCTTTATATAGAATACTGGTGTGATGTTACCTTTACATAGAATACTGGTGTGATGTTACCTTTTCGTAGAATACTGGTGTGATGTTACCTTCGTAGAATACTGGTGTGATGTTACCTTTACATAGAATACTGGTGTGATGTTACCTTTACATAGAATACTGGTGTGGTGTTACCTTTACATAAAATACTGACCAGTCTAATGTTACCTTTACATAGAATACTGGTGTGGTGTTACCTTTACATAGAATACTGGTGTGATGTTACCTTTTCGTAGAATACTGGTGTGATGTTACCTTTACATAGAATACTGGTGTGATGTTACCTTTTCATAGAATACTGGTGTGATGTTACCTTTACATAGAATACTGGTGTGATGTTACCTTTACATAGAATACTGGTGTGATGATACCTTTTCATAGAATACTGGTGTGATGTTACCTTTACATAGAATACTGGTGTGATGTTACCTTTATATAGAATACTGGTGTGATGTTACCTTTACATAGAATACTGGTGTGATGTTACCTTTTCGTAGAATACTGGTGTGATGTTACCTTTTCGTAGAATACTGGTGTGATGTTACCTTTTCATAGAATACTGGTGTTATGTTACTTTTTCATGGAATACTGACCAGTGTAATGTTACCTTTACATAGAATACTGGTGTGATGTTACCTTTACATAGAATACTGGTGTGATGTTACCTTTTCGTAGAATACTGGTGTGATGTTACCTTTACGTAGAATACTGGTGTGATGTTACCTTTACATAGAATACTGGTGTGATGTTACCTTTTCATAGAATACTGGTGTTATGTTACCTTTACATAGAATACTGGTGTGATGTTACCTTTACATAGAATACTGGTGTGATGTTACCTTTTTATAGAATACTGGTGTGATGTTACCTTTTCGTAGAATACTGGTGTAATGTTACTTTTATGTAAAGTCGAGTGTTAGTAGTGTAGCAATGTACTAATGGAGTAGAAGTGAAAATATAAATTTTGTTTTGTTTAACGACACCACTGGAGCACATTGATTAATTATTCATCGGCTATTGGATGTCAAACATTTCGTAATTTTAACATATAGTCTTAGCGAGGAAATTCACTACATTTTTCTATTAGTAGCAAGGTATCTTTTATATGCACCATCCTACAGACAGGACAGCACATACCACGGCCCTTGATATACCAGTCGTGGTGAACTGGATAGAGCGAGAAATAGCCCAATAGGCCCATTGACGGGGATCGATCCCAAATCAACCGCCACAAGTTTAAATATAGCTCTAGTAGTAGTGTTCTTGTAATGTACATTTTATACTTGTAGTGTATATGTTGTGCTAGTAGTAATGTACTGACAATAGTGTAGTATTAGTCTAGTAGTGTACTAGTAAGGGGTGTGTTATTATTATTATTATTATTGTTATTATTGTCATTGTTATTGTCATTATTATTATTATTATTATTATTTATTATTATTATTATTATTATTGTTATTAATAATAATAATAATAATAATAATAATAATAATAATAATAATATTATTATTATTATTATTATTATTATTATGTAGGTAAAACGATCACCGCTGGAGGGGGTTGCTGGATTCAAATCAAAAATTGTCCTGCTGATTCGAATTTGAACCACAAATTTTTCTTCGATTCTTGGGGATCAACAAACCTAGACACAGGTAATTGTACTACTCTCTAAAGAAGTGTTTGGAATATAGATACAATTTTTGTAATTTAACTTTTTAAGATATTGTTGGGGCTTAACTGTCATTATATTTTAAAGTTTCCTATCAATGTCGTGTGGTCAGCTTACTACAAATAATCGGATATTTTCTCGAATACGCCATAAGTTGCAAGAATGTAAATGCATCATGCAATTTGCTTCTAGGGTAACGATTGATCGGAAATGCGGAACAGTATAAACCAATAAAAAAAAAACTAGATTCTCAATATCTGTACTGTGTTATTATCAACACTATTAAAAATGAAAAAGAGGGGAAAAGGAATTTTTAACGAAACATGAGACCATTTTGTTTAAAAATACCTTGACAAGACAATATGCTAGATTGCAACAAAATGGGATAATATTTCAAAATGTAATGGGTGAGACCCCTTCAAATCCTCCTGCAGATGAAAAAAAGTGTGTCTTGTTTAACGACACTACTGGAACACATTGATTAATTAATCATCGGCTATTGGATGTCAAACATTTGGTAATTCTGACATCAGAGGAAACCCGCTACATTTTTCCTAATGCAGCAAGGGATCTTTTATATGCACTTTTCCACAGACAGAAAATGATATACCACGGTACACCAGTTGTGGTGCACTGTTTTGAACGAGAAAAAATCCCAATCAGTCGAATAGATCCACCAAGGTGGTTCGATCCTACGACGCGAACACATCAAGCGAGCACTCAACCGACTGAGCTAAATCCTGCCACTTCAGCTGAAAGCAACACACCGGCCTCGGTAGTATCCTGGTTAAGCCATCGGACATAAGCCTGGTTAGTACACGGTTCGCAGCCCGATACCGACTCCCACCCAGAACACATTTTGACGACCACTAACCACTAACAACTAACCCACTGTCCTAGACAGACAGCTCAGTTAGGGTCTCCACGAGTAACTTTCTAGCCCAGTAGTAAAGTGTCCACCATATGGCTGTTTTTGTTATGGAATCTGCATCCAAGCGGAGGACGTGTCCAATCCACTTCCAGCGTTTTCTCTGAATGATGATAGGCATATCATTGTGTTGACACCTGACAAGCAACTCTTGATTGGATATGGTTTGTGGCCAACAGATTCTGAGAATTTGTCTGACGCAGGTCGTGTGAAAGGTGAAAATTTTGACATGTCTTGTTCTGTCATTCTCCAGCTCTCTGCCCCATACAGCAATGTTAATAGCACGCAACTCTTGTAGATTCTGAGTTTTGTGGTGATACTGTATTGTGCTGATCTCCAGACTGCGAGTAGACTCATAAAATTATTCCTTGCTTTGTTCAGTCTGTTGCGGATGTCTATGTCAGCTCCTCCATCTTAGCTAATGACATTTCCAAGGTAGGTGAATGATTCAGCGCTGGAGAGGTCCTTATTGTCCACCGTCACTAAGGTTGGTATGTTGACATTCAGTGTCATGACTTTTGTCTTCTTCTGGCTGATTCGCAAACCAACTTGCCTGTTGTTTTCTCCTGGATATGTTTGTGTGTGTGTGTGACAGGAGAGCAAGGTCATCAGCAAAGCCCAAATCCTCTAGTACAGAGAAGGGAGTCCATCGAAGCCCTCTTGGCATGTCTTCTGTCGTTTGTCGCATAACCCAGTCGATGACAACATTGAACAAGATAGCTGACATAACGTAGCCCTGTCTCACACCTGTGTTAACCTCAAAGTGAAGGTTGCTGTCACCAACACAGCAGGTGAAGTTGGTGTAGAAAGTGTTGATGATGTTGACGATGCATTGTGGCATTCCGTATGATCTGAGGATGCACCAGAGGGAGTCCCTATGTATACTATCGAAAGCTTTCTCAAAATCGATAAGATTTATGTGCAGCTGTCTTTGCCACTCTGCACATTGTTCGATTATGTTCCTCAGGGTAAAAATCTGGTCTGAGCATCCCTTTCCTCTGCGGAACCCAACTTGTTCCTTCCGTAGGGTTACATCTACTGCCTCTCTAATCCGCTGTATAATTATCTTGCCCAGGATCTTGCTTGGCACTGACAGAAGGGTGATTCCTCGCCAGTTGTTACAGTCATTAAGGGTACCCTTCTTTGGTATCTTGATGATCACTCCCTTCATCCATTCGGTTGGTACTTGCTCCTGTTCCCATATGGCTTTGAAGAAGGGTTCCAGGGTGTTAGCGGCAGTCTCAGGGTCAGCTTTGAACAGTTCAGCATTGAGGTTGTCATGCCCAGGTGCCCTTCCATTCTTTAATATCCTGATGGCTGCAATTATGTCTGCTATCTGTGGAGCATTTGTGTTTACCTCTAGGTCTGCATTTGCTTCTTCTATAATTGCGTCTTCTTATGGTAGTGGCCTGTTTAGTAGTTCTCTGAAATGTTCTGTCCAGCGTATTTCTTGCTCCTTCTCTGTCGTGATAAGGTTTCCTTGTTTGTCTTTAATTTGTATTTCAGAAGTATTACGGTGTCGCCCACTAATGATCCTTGTTATTTTGTACTCTGTGCCTTGATCATTTTTTTCAGACGCTTCTTCTGCGTGTTTCGCTAGGTCATCCATGTAAGCTCGCTTGTCTGCTCGCGCACTTCTTTTGACCTTTTGGTGTTCTTCCCTATATTGTTCTTGATATTTCTTTCAGTCTTTTGGATTTTGCTTCTAATAGTTTCTTCTTTATTGCTCTTCTGTTGCTGATGGCTTCCAGTGTTGTCGGTGTTATCTAGTATTTTCTTCTCTTCTGTCTGTGTCCTAGGCTCACTTCACTGCTCTTGGTGTAGATGGAGGCTATATGCTTCCAGGTTGTGGACTTGTGGAGGCCCTACACTCAACACACATACCATGGAGTTTTTTTAATGTCTAACCAGGGCTTCAATATTATGGTAGCCCCACTCCCATGGTTAGTGATAT
>NC_054701.1:56989136-57035511 GCF_016097555.1 Gigantopelta aegis
TAATATGTAAGTTTAATTGTAGAAATATTTTTATTAATCGGAAACATTTTACAATTCAGCAAACTCAGAAATGTCCCTTTAAATGATAAAAATCCATGACAGGGTTTATGAAAGCAGTTCGGTATTGCAAAGCCACTAATGGTAACGGTGTATGATGTACGTACGCATAGGTATTAATAGCTATATTTTAATCTATCTTACAATCATAACAGAACTCTTATTAGGGTGTAAGTTTGTTTGGGTGCCCTCTCCCGATATTAAATCCTGTTTACGCCAGTGGTTGATAGATAAATAAACTAAATAAATCAATATAATTATTGTGGGACAAACATCACCCAATCTGTCTGTCTCTCTCTGTCTGTCTGTCTGTTTCTGCCTGTCTATCTGTCTCTGTCTGTCTGTCTCTCTGTCTGTGTCTGTCTGTGTCTCCCCCTCTCTCTCTCCCTCTCTCTCTCCCTCTCCCTCCCTATCTGTCTCTCTCTGGGAGTATCCCCTCTCTCTCCATCTTTCTCTCCCTCTCTCTCTCCTCTTCATCTCTCTCATCTCTCTCTCTCTCTCTCTCTGTCTCCGTACTGTTTATCTGTCTCTGGCCCCCCGTCTGTCCCTGTCTGTCTGTGTGTGTCTGCGCTCCCCCTCTCTCTCTCTCTCCTCCCTCTCTCTCTATCTCCCTCTCTCTCCTCTCTCCTCACCCCTGCCTGCCCCCCTCCCTGTCTCCCTCCTCTGTCTCTCTGTCCCCTGTCTCTCTCCTCTCTCTCTCTCTCCCTCTCTCTCTCTCTCTCTCCCCCCCTCTCTCCTAAGCTCTCCCTCCCTGCCCTCCCCTCTCCCTCTCTCCTCTCTCTCTCTCTCTCTCTCTCTCTCCTCTCTCTCTCTCTCTCTCTCTCTCTCTCTCTCTCTCGCTCTCCTTTTCGGTTAAATGAATTATTAAAATACCAAATAACGACTGTTAATGATATCAGTATACCACGAATGTAACTGAAGTATGACATTTTGTTTATGTAAATAAGTTTTATTAATGCTGAAAACAATTTATATTTCATGTACAAAACAAAGATGCTCGTAACTCAATAACAAAACGTGTTGCTTTTGAAAGATGGTATTGTTTATCTTGCAATATTCCTGATAAAGTTTCTTATTTTTACAGATTGGATGAAACTCGTCCTTTAAAAACTCTCGATAAAGCCAGACAAAAGCTTGATGAAAATGGCATCAAAGGCAACAGTAAGCTTATTCTGTAATCATTCATCGCAAACTGTAAAAGCTTTGTATTTTAATAACGAAAACAACACACACACACACGCGCGCGCGCGCATACACACACACACACACACGTCCTAATCTCAGTCCATATAACATTCAAACTTTGACTGTACTGTTGTCGTTTAGTAAGTTATTTGTTATACAACACTTTGTGAAATGTTGAAGATAAATGAAAAAGTGTTATCAAATAACACATACACACACACGCGCGCGCGCACATACTACGTCCTAATCTCAGTCCATATAACATTCAAACTTTGACTTTGTACTGTTGTCTTTTAGTAAGTTATTTGTTATACAACACTTTGTGAAATGTTGAAGATAATGAAAAAGTGTTATGTTTAAAACACATTGTTTTCTTTCCTCAGCTGTGTTCGTCGAACTTCTGGCAGGGTACCACGATCTGAGTTCCACTCTTCACTTCACGCATGGCTACTCACACCCAGTCACTTTCCGGGCTTACAAACATCAGGAAGTACACGTTGTGGGTGAAGTATTTCATGTCCATTGTCTTTTCAATTTCATGTTTATCTTGTTCTCGCTTTTCTTCGTCTTTCGTTATTATTGATCTTTCTCTTCTTTTCCATTTGTATTCGTTTGCTGCCTTTTTATTTGTATACAATAATATGTCATGCAAATTTCTATTTCTATAAATTCTACCATTATTTTAAAGCTTTTTAAAAAACAAAATGGATGTTGTAACAAAGGTTATACATGGCATTGCTGTGTAAATTACCTCAGCCTATGAGAACACCCAAACAAGGATATTTGAACTGTAAATTATCTCCATCATTCAGACTGGCGGCAAGAGAATTGACAGCTCTCTGTTCCATCACGTGACTGACCACACTGAACAACAGCGTCTGCCACAAGTAGCCAGGAACAAGGTAAAAATCTGGAATAATTTCATGTAGATGTTAAAACGCAACACGTCTAATCGACACAGCCACAAGCTCTCTCTCTTCTTCTCTCTCTCTCTCTCTCTCTCTCTCTCTCTCTCTCTCTCTCTCTCTCTCTCTCAGGGGTGGGGGAGGCCTATCTCTCTGTCTGTCTCTCCTCTCTCGGGGGGAGGGCTATATTATTTTTGATTGGTGAATTTATTACAAAACTATTATCTAATGTAAATATAGCATTTTTCAGTTTTTTTAACAATGTCTGAACATTTCAAAAGAGCTTACACTAATGTCAAAATGCTGCTGTAATATAGCTGTAATATATAAAACAAAACTTCATCGTATATGTACAAAATAGAGCCATGGCTATGTCATCCCAAAATTGTGTGTGACTACGATATATAATAACCTAATAAACAAGTATTAAATTTAAATATTTTCAGACGAAATCACTAAGTGTTAAAGGTGTTTGACGAAAAATAAATTCAATAGAAAAGTGTGTGTGTGTGTGTGTGTGTGTGTGTGTGTGTGTGTGTGTGTGTGTGTGTGTGACTATGTCTCGTCTACGTTATTTTCGTTTCATGTTAATTACTTTACAGTTGTTGATCATGTTTGTCATAGACCTGATATAATAATTCACTCGACCTAAAGTGGGGTATAAGTCAGTTATACACACACTTACTCGGTGTATCAGTGAATATCCCAACAGTTTTGGTCGTGAGACGAACGAAGTCTCGGAGGACCCACGACCAAAACTGTAAGGATATTCACTGATACACCTCGTAAAGTGTGGATATAACTATTACATATTCAGATAAAGTGTTAAATACAATATTCAGGTAAAGTGTTAAATTCAATATTCAGGTAAAGTGTTAAATTCAATATTCAGGTGGTCAAGGTTCACCTGCCTGATGCTGGTATCACGGATTATGGTCACGTGTCCAGGTTTGGTTTCGGCAGCACTCGAACTGCGCCTCTTGAACTCTTCATCAACGGGAATCCAACAAGATTCGCGCAGTGGCCAAACGAGGTAGACCGTGTTATTTCATCAATTAGTCAGCTAAACAATCAACTCTCTTATTAGTCAATTCAAAATGAAATGTAAGAAAGCGATTGTAGGTAATTTGTCCAAACGAAAATGATTAACGAATGAGTTTGAACTTGAATTTCAAATGGAATTACTTTAACAGGTGAAACACATCCTGTCAAATCATTTTGCATGCGATTTCCAGAGTATACTGTCAAACAGGCAGAATTCAAAGCATACTCAGTACAAATAAAGAAGATGGAGAAGATACATAAGCACAGAACTCAATATTGTTTTAACTTATTTCCAGTTATGTGTATTTGTGTGTGTGCGTGCGTGTGTGTGTACGCGAGCATGCGTATAGCTGAACAAACAAATGTGCTTATATTTCTAATTTCAAGGGTTTCATCAACATCAAGACAGTGTTAGATGGAGCTCAAGGCAAGAGATTTACATACTCTGATGTGGGCAACAGGGATTCCAACTGGGTTCATGAGAAGGAGCCGTGGGCGTATGGATACTGGTGAGGGAGCACGCTATATTCAATAAGATCTGAGCGAGTGATTGAGTTAGTGAATGAATTAAATCATTTTTATACAATGCCACATACATGATAAATACTATTTAGAATATACTGTTTGCTTTCTCCTAGTACATGTGTTGATTTATACTGTTTAATACTATATGTCACTGTTCACTTTATTTGTGTTTTACTAATGAGCTGTTCAACTCAAAGTCAATAAATAATCGACGAGAGAAAAACAATGAATTAGCAGCAATGAGTCTTTTATATACAATGAATTAGCAGTAATGAGTCTTTTATATACATTTCGCTACAGGCAAGATAGCCCGTACCATATTGATATATAGGTATCCGTCTACATTGGACCTGAACTGGTCTTGGTATTCTCATTTGGTTAGCTATTATTGATAAACATTTATTTATTGAATATTGTTTTTGATATTCTTCTATAATTGTACTGTACGCACCATGCCAAGCTATTATAGCCTCTTTTTTCTGTTAATCTGCTAGGTACTGGGGGTGGGCAGATGACGCAGTCCAAGTCACGAATATAGACGCACACAGTAAAACGATGACATTGGCAAATAATCCTAGATTTGGATTGAGAATAGGTAAGTACTTCAGACTGTCATGATGAGGGAATGTTTCCTCAGACAGATTCATGTTAAATCCTTTGAAGTGACGTTTCAAAAAAGATTTAAAACTTCATGAAACTGAACATAATGTTCTGTATCACTGGCACTTCCTCTTATGTGCCGGACGAAACGTAGCATGCCTGAACTAATCTAGATATACAGTCACTTACACATGCATTTTATATTTGGTAATGTTTTTAAAAAATTAAGTAAGGTCGATAACAATCACTTCCAGCACATCTTAAGTTTTAATATCACTGAAATGCTAGTCATTATTTGACAGAATCTGTGATAATTCCAAGTAATTAAAATAGGCCACGTGATAAATATAGTTTTAGACCATTCACGTCTGATATGATTTGATTATGTTAAACACATTGAACTGAATTTACAAAGCCTGTTTATGTCTTACACACGTCTATCTACATGCATGTATAATGCTTTAACACCTGCGTTTAAGAAAAACACGCTTCATAAATTCGGCCCATTATCTATTCTAAAATGTAATGGGTTTTTTTGACAATTAGATTTTTAGTATTATAAATTTGCTGTACCCGATAAAAGTCACTTTAATAATTTCAAAATCAAAAATCAAAAAAAAAAGAAAAAGAAAAGAGAAACAAAAAGAAGTAAGAATGCTATAACTGAAACACATATGAGTCAGAACTGTTTTTATCAGTTGATCGAGTTACAATAAACAACGTATATTGAGCCAGGTCTCATTTGCATTAAAGGGCATTTACAATTAAATATTCGGCTTTTGGTGCGTTTGATTAACTGCATTTTTTACTATCGTTTTGGAAATCTGGCTGTATGTAGCAGTATGACTAAATTGATGAGAAGAATAAAAATGCATTGCCTTGCTATTATTTATACACACTAAAAAGACTAATCAGTATCGGTCTATATACTTATAACAAACCATAAATATAAAATTCACTTGACCTACCAAATGTAACTAAAATAGTGAGAACCAAAAGTATATGTGATTGCCTACTTATAATCAAATCTGAATATGTGTATTTAGGTAGCCTTCCTGAAGGTGGATATGCAAGACAGGGAGGATATTTTAGAGTCATCAACATGTTGTGTGAGCTGGATGAGCCAGTGAGTCATCTGTCTGTCTGTTAGTCTGTGTGTCTGTATGTCTGTCATCAACATGTGTGAGCTGGAAAGCCATGTAAGTTATTATGTCTGTCTGTCTGTCAAAAAATTGTAGTCAGAAACTTTGAAATAAGTTTTAATCATCTGTCTGTCTGTTTGTCATCCTACATTTGTGTGCTTTGCATCTCTGCAGCTCGTATAGTTTCATTTTGCAGAAAATCTGTCTGTCATCAACATGTTGTGTCACAGCCCGTAAATCATCTTTTGTCTGGCCTAGCAAAGTATTAAGTATCTCTCTCTCTCTCTATCTCTCTCTCTCTCTCTCTATTTCTCTCTCTCTCCCTCTCTCTGTACTTTATTCAACCATTTACTTAACCACCATACTCCACTTGTTTTAATGATTTTGATGAGCCCGTACGTCATCTGGCTGTCAAGATATGTTAACATGTAAAGTGATGCTATGATTTAGATTGGTCTGATTATAAAATTTCATTATGTTGCATGTGTAAAAAATATATAAAGTCAGCAACATTTGAATTAGTTAAACACACACACACACACACACACACACACACACACACACAACACACAAACAGGTCCTTAAATCTGTGACAGTATGCCTTTAAAAACGACTGGATCACACATGGTGTTCATAGAATATACGGATGCCATTTTGAATTTAATGTGGCCGCAATGATATCAAATTATCTATCTCATAATTCGTACTCTGAACTACAACGGTGAGATTGGAATTTGGTATAGAGAACATTTTGGTTTCCTTATTTCAGATAAATATTGGTCTGATACAATGAAGTCTGATTGGTGATAACCACCATCTTGAATTTGACCGATGGCTCTGCCACCACAAACGCTCCTTTGTCCCCAATAATCAGTAACAAATGAAACACTTACCAGCTGAATGATTTTTAACTGAAGATGCAATCTTCCAAACGCAGAAAGTTCTTTCACTGGTAGATAGCTGCGTTGTGAATTAATGATTTTAATAATCATAAATTCATTGTAAGGTTTCATGTATGTGATAAAGAAAATTCGAAACTGATAGGTGTTGCTGCTGTAGATTTAAATTACTAACACAGACATGCGTATTCCTAGGGAGAGTCTTACATCGATCGGTCCACGGGTGACTTATACGTCTGGCCCAATACACCATCGGGACGCATTAGCAACTCGGACGTTGTTTACGCCTCGCTGATTGGAACTTGCATAAGGTTAGTGACCATGTCAAAGGTACACAAATTTACAATCAAATCTGTCCGCCATACCTACTTTTACAACGCACTCGGCGTTTCCTCCACTTGATGGGCAGCGATAACTAACTGCCGAATGCCTTCATTGAGTGCTGCGCGTTATTTCGATTGGTAAATTTACATTTGTCCAGCCAGTTTCATAATAATTAATTCAGCTGGATTGCAAATTTGTGAACTAGACAAAAGGATATACGTAGGGAGCTCTATTTTTAGTAGTTCACAAATAGGATATACAATTTATTTTCACGAGCGTGCTTTTGCAACATGATTTGATATTCGCAAAATTATTAAAGGAAATGAAATGACACAGTTGTGAAGTGACACCATCAACGTATCTCTGATGCTATATTCTATTGACGAGAAAATACTTTAAATGTATTTTTATTATATACACAATAATCTTTGGAGAAAACAAATAAGATTTGTTTTGTTTTAACAATATGGAATATATATACCTTGACCAACAGTTGTAAACCCATACGCCGGCTGCTACACACCCATCCCTATCAGTAACAATGTCGATCATTGGTAAAGGTGTCTTAACAAATGTATCCAACGACTCATGCTGTTCACTTTCTTACTAGCATGGATTCTGGAGTGAATAATTTGGTGTTTTACGATTTCTCCATCGAGGCATGTCGATATTTCGGATTCAAAGCCAATTCTGTCCACAACATCAAGTTCCTACTCATGGAAGTTAAAAACACAGGTACATTATTCAGAACTATAAACGATTCTTATTAGGGGCCGTCCATAATTTTCAACATTTTCACTAGCGTATAAACCGTACACTTCCACCCCCCCCCCCCCCCCCAATAAAATGTGTGAGTGCGTCCCAAATGAAAAATGTTGATCTTTATTTTTCATTTAAAAAAAAGTGTACGCTGGCCCCTTAACCCCCCCCCCCCCCCCCCCCCAGCGTGCGGTTTGTACGCTCGTGGAAATGTTGAAAATTATGGACGGCCCCTTAACAAAATGTTAGAAACACTTCAGTTTATTAGGCCAATGGGAATATCAAGTAATGATATATATATATATATATATATATATATATATATATATATATATATACTACTCAAAAGAATTTAAGGGTCAGACGATATTTTCGACATTATTTTCTGAATGTCAATTATATTAGCTAGACCATAATGTCACGCATGGTATTGTTCCATTTTGACGAAAGTGGGTCTAAGCAACCCATAAATGAATTAAAATCCACTGTCATTGACACTGTCGACTAGTTCTAATGGCGAAAACATGCTTACATTTGCACGTAAATTAGGGCGAAAGCGAAAGGTCTGCTAAGTGCCCATAACTTGCTTTTTCACGTGTTCATCTAAGCGCTTCATTTGCACGCTTTGCATGTGTATTCCATGTTCCCAATGCTGAATTTCCGTATAATTGGAGTTTGCGTTCGTGTACGGTGCACACTCCAAATTCGACAATGGTACGACGTCAACTAACTATCGAAGATCGAGGAAGGGCTATTGCTTGGCTTCAGGATGGCAATACGCAAAGAAATGTTGCTCTGAGACTTGGTGTCAGTCAGAGTGTCGTTGGCCGACTGTGGCAACGGTACCAAGCAACGAATTCTGTTCAAAATCGTCCACGTTCGGGAAGACCCCGAAGCACTACAAATAGAGAGGACCGCTACATCACCAATATGGCTCTACATCAACGCACAACCACTGCACGCCGATTACGTGACAATCTGCGGACTGCGATTGGAACTCGAGTGTCTGATCAAACCATACGCAATCGTCTGAGAGCCAGTAATCTACGCTGCCGTCTTCAGGTTGTTCGACCACCACTCCTACCACGTCACAGAACGGCCAGACGTCACTGGTGCACACTTCATCTGCGGTGGCAACGTGTTCAGTGGGGTCGAGTGATGTTCACTGATGAGTCCAGGTTTAGTCTCCAGTTCAACGACTGTCGGGTTCGTGTCTACAGACGTCCTGGGGAGCGCTTCGCTGAAGTTAACGTTAGACAACGTCACCGGTTCGGTGGTGGCAGCGTCATGGTGTGGGGCGGCATCTCTGTCCACCACAGGACCCCCTTCTATGTGGTGGATGGCAGTCTGAATGGAATCCGCTATCTGAATGAGATTATCCGGCCGTTGGTTCTCCCAGGCCTTCAGCAGATTGGCGGCGGGGCAGTTCTGCAGGATGACAATGCCAGACCCCACCGCGCCAGGGTGGTAACGGACTTTCTCAGACAACAAGGTATCGCCAGGATGGATTGGCCAGCATATTCGC
This sequence comes from Gigantopelta aegis, assembly GCF_016097555.1. Taxonomy (NCBI): domain Eukaryota; kingdom Metazoa; phylum Mollusca; class Gastropoda; order Neomphalida; family Peltospiridae; genus Gigantopelta; species Gigantopelta aegis. The sequence continues at coordinate 56,998,102 of NC_054701.1, forward strand.
CTGACTTGGCCCCAATAGAGACGCCTGGGACGAATTAGGCAGGAGAGTTCGGGATAACCATGCCCCTCCGGCCAACCTTCATGATCTGGGTCAACTTCTTATGGCAGAGTGGCAGGCCATTCCCCAAGAGTTCTTCAGACGTCTGATCAACAGCATGAGGCAACGATGTGTCGAGTGTATTCGCGCCAGGGGTGGATTCACACACTATTAAACGAATTTTCTAATGTGTAAAATCCATGTTTGACAACCTTCTACTTTGACAGCATGTCATGTGACTTTCTTGTATACAGTGACGTTTATTTGTGGGGTTTTGTAAATATGGAACAATAAATTAAATTTTTGGTGTAGTTTACATCATCAATCTAATACACTCTGAAACTTATTTGGTTATAAATGTTTGACCCTTAAATTCTTTTGAGTAGTAATATTGTTGTTTTTTTTTTTTTTTTTTTTTTTTTTTAAACCGATACAACCAGCAATTAACCTTGTTGATGGAAATTAAAAAATAAAAAGAAAGGAAAAAATGTATTAAACGACCCTTCTGTATATTTATAAGCTATGGCTACTTGGTGTCTAACATACTGTTATTGGTAACAGTGGTCTAGGATATGGGGAACGAAACCTGCTGCCAGCACCAGTACTAGCAAGAAATGTGGTCCTTTCTGTATATTTATAAGCTATGGCTACTTGGTGTCTAACATACTGCTATTGGTAAAAGTGGTCTAGGATATGGGGAACGAATGTGCACTAGTGGTGTCGTTAAACAAAGCAAACTTTGTTCTATTGTGACAATAGTGTGCTGTCATATGTTCTGTTGTGGCAGTATTTTGAGATACCAAGTTCTGTAGAAGTAACAGTGTGGTTTATCATGTTGTAATACGGACGTCGTCTGTCAACGTGTGAAGGATATATATATTTACAGGTGCTGTTGGCATATCGCTTGGCGGTGACAGCAGATCCATTACTATATCGAGGTGTGAAATTCATCACGGGGATGGTGGTATTTACATATCAGGTAAATGTATTTAGTGATATTTGAATATCTAAAGGAGTTACTTCATTCGATGTGTGATAAACTTTATATGACTTCGTGTCTAAGCGTGCATAGAAAGAAAGAAAGAAATGTTTTATATAACGACGCACTCAACACATTTTATTTATGGTTATATGGCGTCAGACATATGGTTAAGGACCACCACACAGATTTTGAGAGGAAACCCGCTGTCGCCATTACATGGGCTACTCTTCCGATTGGCAGCAAGGGATCTTTTATTTGCGCTTCCCATAGACAGGATAGCACAAACCATGGCCTTTGTTGAACCAGTTATGGATCACTGGTCGGTGCAAGTGGTTTACACCTACCCATTGAGCCTTACGGAGCACTCACTCGGGGTTTGGAGTCGGTATCTGGATTAAAAATTCCATGCCTCGACTGGGATCCGAACCCAGTACCTACCAGTCTGTAGACCGATGACCAAACCACGACGCCACCGAGGCCGGTCTAAGCGTGCATTGATTCACGTGAAGGGCATACTCAGTGTTAACGAGTTCACCATTAATATTCACAATGCGTACAGGTACTTAAAACAGTAGATTATTATTATTATATTCCCTGTGTGCATGTCGGGATGGAGCATCTGCAATATGATATTGCATTTCCCGCTTAAACAAAACAAAAAGTTTTTCAGTTTATATTATGAGCTCGAAAGATGTTGCCCTGCATAGTCAGACAGGAGCATTGAGCAATGGAATTATCTAAAGCAATCGGTGTCATCAATCGAGCAAAATGTTATTTAACATTCGTACAGGAAAACCTGGTTCTTCAATATGGTGCTACCATTACTGCACTAACCATTCACTAACATTTTGTAGGTGGAGTTCGCTCAACCCTGACTCCTTCAGGAAACCTGATCGAGGACAATCATATATGGTGGTACAGCAGAATGGGAGCTGTTGGCAAGCATGGAATAGACTGTAATGGCGTCCACAACACGATACGTCATAATCACATGCATGATGGCCAGTACACAGCTATCTGGTGGAGTGTAAGTACACAGCTATCTGGTGGAGTGTAAGTACACAGCTATCCGGTGGAGTGTAAGTACACTGCTATCTGGTGGAATGTAAGTACACTGCTATCTGGTGGAGGGTAAGTACACTGCTATCTGGTGGAGTGTAAGTACACTGCTGTCTGATGGAGTGTAAGTACACAACTATCTGGTGGAGTGCAAGTACGCTGTTATCTGGTGGAGGGTAGTACACTGTTATCTGGTGGAGTGTAAGTACACTGCTATCTGGTGGAGTGTAAGTACACTGCTATCTGGTGGAGTGTAAGTGCACTGCTATCTGGTGGATCGTAAGTAAACTGTTATCTGATGAAATGTAAGTAAACTGCTATCTGGTGGAGTTTAAGTACACTGCTATCTGATGGAGTGTAGGTACACTGCTATGTGGTGGAGTGTAACAACACTGCTATCTGGTGGATTGTAGTTCACTGCTATCGTGTGGAGTGTACGTATATTGCTATCAATTATTGTGTGCGTACACTGCTATCTGGTGGAATGTAGTCCACTGCTATCAATTGTGTGAGTACGCTGCTATATGGTGGAGTGCAAATATGCAGTATAATCAGATTATATTCACGTTTTGTTCTAGTATTGATAATTGGACAAAATTACGATTCAAGTCTTTGAGCACGGAACTCGATAACATAGGATGTCAGGACTTCCAAAATTGATCAAACTGGAGCCAAACATGTGTTAACAAGCCAGCAGCAGGTACTGAAGTGACCTCCTTGATAAATGTCACATCAGTATCTGTACTACATGAAATGCTTTGAGATGATTCACATACACGGCCGTCTAGCCTGGGGTCTGAACAAGCTAACTTTAAACTTGTGTTAGAGAAAATGTTTGTTTCGCAGTATATTGTGTATTATATATGAATGCATAAACAGAGTGCGATGTAAACCAAGTTATGTAACTGTAACCTATTTGTATGTACAGGGCAACGACCACGTCATGGAATATAACCACATCTGGAACAGCTGCGTCAACGCCAGCGACTGTGGCGCCGTCCATGCTGGAAGAGACTGGACGAATGTAAATATAAACATACTAGTTCTAGAAGTAGAAGTAGTAGAATGGAAGAATATAATTATAAACACACTAGTTCTAGAAGTAGAAGTAATTATAAACACACTAGTTCTAGAAGTAAACGTAGTAGATACTGGACGAATGTAAATATAAACACACTAGTTATAGACGTAAAAGTAGTAAAGAGTGGCCGAATATAAATATAAACACACTAGTTCTAGAAGTAGAAGTAGTAGAGACTAGACGAATGTAATGATAAACATACTAGTTCTAGAAGTAAATGTAGTAGAGACTGGACAGATGTAAATATAAACACACAAGTTCTAGATTTAGTAGAGACTGGACGAATGTAAATATAAACGCACAAATTCTTGATTTAGTAGAGCCTGGATGAATGTAAACATAAACGCACAAATTCGAGATTTAGTAGAGACTGGACGTGTGTAAATATAATTTCTACAAGTAGTAAAAACTGTCCGAATAGTAGTAGTAGTGCTTGTAGTAGCAGGAGAAGAAGTAGTAGTAGTAGTAGTAGTAGTAGTAGTAGTAGTAGTAGCAGTAGCAGCAGTGGTAGTAGTAGTAGTAGCAGTAGTAGTAGTAGTAGTAGCAGTAGCAGCAGCAGTGGTAGTAGTAGTAGTAGTAGTAGTAGTAGTAGTAGTAGTAGTAGCAGTAGCAGTAGTAGTAGTAGTAGTAGTAGTAGTAGTAGTAGTAGTAGTAGTAGTAGTTGTTGTTGTTGTTGTTGTTCTAGTTGTTACCTGTGTAATTGTAGTTTTCTCAAAATCATTGACTATGTGTACAATACAATTTGTTTATTTGAAGCCTTGGAGCTCACAGACATACTATTTTTTTAGTACATTTGACTGACAAGTGGTGAAGGAAATGTAATAACCTGTACTAACATGTGGAGGAGGATATTTGTAATTGCATTTGTAATAATTACGTTTCAGAGAGGTAACGTAATACGTTACAACTACATTCACCATACGTTACGTTACTGGCCTGGCTCTACAGTTAGAGGCATCATGCTCGACGACCAATACTCCAGTGTCAACATCGAACACAACGTATTCTATGACGTACGCAGAGGTTTACCTATTATAGTTTATATTCGTACACTTCATTGAGCTAGAATTTGACACTTGTGAAAAACTAACTTAAACATCTAAACGAAATTTAATGCAAAGTTGATTCATAATGTAAAACCAATGCTTAACATAGTTCCGTTTTGTAAAAACAAACATTAAAAGAAATTAATCAAATAAATTAATGTTTAGTTTTTGTAACATGCATCGACATGGATATTCTATGATCCAAATATAACTGTTCCAGGACTTTAATTAAAGGGACAGACACTAGTATCAACCCGTGAAAATTAACACTAAGTTTAGTTAATCTACAAACCTTTAACACATTGAGTGAAATACGAGTCTGTGACTTTGAAATGGTGAAATACCCTCTAAAAATTGACTAAAATTCGACTCCATAACTGTTACTTCTCAGACGCACGTGCGTTTTTAAAAACATGAAAAATGCATTTTGTTATATTAAAAACACCAGGATGACCAAAAACACTTCGAATGTACGGAAACTGATAATCTAAACCACTAAGTAAAGTATGACTTCAGTTATCAAAAACGGCTATAATAGTAAAACAATATGCCTCAGTGTTTAAAAACTAGGTGTGTCCCTTTAAACAAAAGAACAAAAAATGTTAAAGAGTAGATCGTTGAAGTGAAAATATCTTAAATGATGTGGAAGTGAAATTTGATAATGGAATGGAATGGAAACTCGTTTAACGTGCCCATATCCACGAAGGTTCAGGCACGCCCACCACGGATCCGACCTCTGACTTCGCCAGTGGAGGGTTCCGTGGCAGGAGGGGATTTGATAATGAGTTTTAACTACTGGGATTAATCAACTTGTAAAACATATCTTAAGATGTTTCCGTAATTGGACTTGTATTAACAATTCACAGTCAGTCATTAAAGGTCTACTACTTAATTACATCACACAGTTTACTATGTTATAACAGAATGAAGTTCATGCCAACATAGGCGGAGGCAGAGACAACATAGTCAGGTACAACGTCTTCTACAATGCGACGTCGTCATCACTTCAGTGTGATGGTCGGGGACTGCCCCACGGCAATCGTAATAGTGGCACGCTCGATACACGACTAAAGGTTAGTAGTCTCCGTCGTATTTATAACATTCAGACCAATGTTAATTCTTAATACATATCACTCAAAAGATTCAATTATATTGTCTACTTTCAAAACGAATTATCAAAATTTTTCATATACTAATGGTTTGCCGTACTTCAACTGCAAAAGTTACTTTAAGAAATTAGATTAAAACATTTTGGTAACGGATAATGCGCGTACATATTAACATATACATGTATGTCTGTGTGTACACGCGCACGTGTGTGTATGGTCTAGTGTGTGCGGGTGCGTGCGTGCGTGTGTGTAAAACAGTTCTTGTAATATTTCTTTCAATGCTTTTTAGTGCTTCTTAATTCATTTGCCTCGACTGTATACCATTTCTACAGTAATTATTTGTTTTTCAAGGCGGTGCCCTATACCAGTCAATTATGGAAGGACAGGTATCCCAAGTTGGCTGCTATAAACCAGGGCAATCGATATGCTCCCGAAGGTACATGAATATACTGATAATTCTCATCAACAAGTTTTCCTGTTAACGATCCTGTTAATGCAAGTGTTCTTGTTATTAAACACTTAATATTTAAAAGTCATTTGAATGCTTATGTGCCTGATTTAAACTGGATTCAAAAGGAGTTGTCAGATTATTATTATATTACTAAGGCAATTGCCTTTTCCACTTGTAAATTTGACTAATTTATAACATTTTGGTCAATTTGTCATAAAGTGTTTCAGCAACAGTCGTACGATGAACTTGTGGGTCTCTGGGCTGGCTCTGGCAACCACCAAACTAGCTTACTGGGAATTTAAAAAGCTAAATGACAAATATTATTTTAAATTGGCAAAATAATTTCACGATACACAGGTAATTGATTTTTTGTGGGAAAATAACTGGGTTTACAGATAATTTGGAGAAATGAATTGCTTGCCCAGAGCTAGTTCCATTCCTGCACACCTTAATGTCTCGTAAAGGAAAATTAATAATTTATTAATATAAAAAAAGTCTGAATCCCTACTTAGTTTTATTTGCCTATGTGAGTTATATTCATATAGAACTGACAAGAATAGTAGTACATTGTTACAGTTGATACTAAGGTTAATATTGGTGATAATTATATGAATGCATATATTTAGAATATGTATCTTTAACACTGCTGTCTTATCAGGTTTTCTGTTATTCCAAATGTGGATGTCATGTACTGAAAAAATGAATAAATAATAATAAAAAAAGTTTTCCTATTAAATATATATATATATATATATATATATATATATATATATATATATATATTAAATACGAACGGCGAGTTGTACAACTGAAAACAAAAACAGTAAACATTCGGCAATATATGCTCTGAAAGCTAAATGATTATCTTCAAGTTTAGACAATATGGGGTGATTATGTTTCAACCTATTTTGTAACCATATGCTAGAAATGGCCGATGAACAAAATAGGCAATAACGGGTAATATCCTTGGGGTAGTTATTAGGCTCAGATACCATCTAGTAAACCTGCACTCGTTCTCCACCTTACATTTTTTAAGTTTACAAGGTTAATTTATTTCCTTAAGTTTTACAACTCATCAGCATATATAATAAATACTTGTCTATATACAATATGTACAGTATAATGGTGGGGAGTGATTTTTACATAATATGGTAAATGTCAAAAACACAATACGAATATAACTATACAATATAAAACTTGATTATATAGTAGCTAAGGCACTTCCATCCACAACTACATTGTTCAGTTCAATAATGCAAATAATGATTTAAATATTTAAAGCCAACTATGCCACTCAAACTGTAATACTAGTATGTATATCGTGCTTGGGCGAACCACAACGAAGGAGTATCATGGGACATATAATTACTTACAAGCCTACTATGTATAATATAAACAATACAACGAACCTTCTGTACATTTTATATAAATGGATTTTTGAAGATAGAAATATTTTCTTAGACGGCTTTTCATGTGCTCCAGATAGAGAATAGACCTTCATAGCTCAATTGCGAATCTGAAGAAATGGTTACTTAGCATGTATTTTTGTACATATAAATATAAATACGCCCCCCCCCCCCCCCCCCCACCTCCAAACTATCATTCCCACTGATAGCATATCGATTGGGTTCCAGAAAATTACATGTTTTTTTATTTTTGTGGCGAACAACGTGCAAAACAATTAATCGTTTGTTCAATTTTTAAAGGTCTGGTATCCCAGTTTAAGAACATTATTTTATACATTTGACAGTAAAAAATAGTGGGAAAAAAATCCTTCAGTTCTATCAACGGCATTTAAAAATTATCCATATTTTAATATCATGTATTGACAAAATACTCAATCATTTCAGGCAATCAGATTTATGACAACGTCTACTACAACCATAAAGGGATACGGTTCAACAACATCAGCCCCAGCATCCAGCAGCCAACATATGTTGATTCACACGACAACTATAATGTAAGCACTAACTTTTAAAGGAGATATGTACTGATGAAATAAGGAAAGAAACATTGGTGCACATGACATGACACTGAATGTCTATAATATGTGGTTGAATGTCAGAGTGTCAGAGAGAGAGAGAGAGAGAGAGAGAGAGAGAGAGAGAGAGAGAGAGAGAGAGAGAGAGAGAGAGAGAGAGAGAGAGATGTACATATGCATGTATGTGTATATTTATATTTATATTTATTACCCACATGGTTTATTAATAACGATAACACAATTATTGTATTAATGCATGATATCTTTATGGCCTGTGTCATAACAATATTGTTATGGCACACTAGTGACGTCATTAGACAATACAGACTGCGGCAGATATGATTTGTGAAATTGACATCAGTGTAGCTCTGATACCGTAACGATTGGTGTATCAAAGGCCATGATATGTGCGCTATCTACTAATGAAAACAAAAATGTAGCGGGTTTCCTCTCTAAGACTATATGTCAACATTACCATATGTTTGACATTCAATAGCTGATGATTAATAAATAAATGAGCTCTAGTGGTGTGGTAAAATGAAACAAACTTTAACTAATACTGTAACTTGCGTTAAACAATACGAAACCGAAAATAGACAGATAGTTTTATCTTGCTTGGATAATAAAAGAGCTTCCCCGACAGTAACAAGCCATTAATCAAATTAAAAATGCTATTTTTAGTCACGATCACCAACTGACTTCTGGTCTCCAAAGAATGCTGACTTCCGTCTGCGGTGTCTGGCAGCTGATTGGGCCAACAGTGAGAATGTTCCTCAACCAATCAGTGTGGACAGAGTTGGGCCGCAACACAAAACCGGACCATATTATTTACATTCGGGCAAGTCTAGAAATTTGATGACGTTTAATATTTCAAATGAATCAATAGATATTTGATCATATTATGTGATATATGAGGTGAGTCAGTAGATATTTGATCATATGTGATATATGAGGTGAGTCAGTAGACATTCCATCGTATGTGACATATGAGGTGAGTCAGTAGATATTTGATCATATGTGATATATGAAGTGAGTCAGTAGATACTTGATCATATTGTGTGACATATGAAGTTAGTCAGTAGATATTTGATCATACATGTATTATGTGATATATGAAATGAGTTAATAGATATTTGATCGTATGTGATATATGAGGTGAGTCAGTAGATATTTGATCATACATGTATTATGTGATATATGAAATGAGTTAATAGATATTTGATCGTATGTGATATATGAGGTGAGTCAGTAACTATTTGATCAAACTGATATTTCAGGCGATTCATTACATATGTGAAAACATGTGGTCGCGTGATATTTCAGACCAATCAGTAGAAAATGTTGCATCTGATTTTTCTGGTGAATCCTAGAAAAGATAGCTTTCATGCGCTACAACGTTATTACGTTTAACAAGGAGAGCTAACTCTATCAAATAATCGTTCGACTTGAATAGGATAAAACTGTTATCTGTTGTAATAAAAAAAAGTTTTTGTTTTTTATCCTGCAATATCCAATAATATTGGCGGGGGGGGGGGGGGGGGGGGGTAAACAAATTTATTAAACCTGTCATTGAAAATATATGACAAGATGACAATGCAAGGTTATTGGACAACAGTTACAGATTGATATTTTGTGATTAAAACCTGCCTTACAAAGGTTATCTTGCTAACTTGTATTGTTAAGTTTTGTTTAGCACATAAAACAAACACGGCAAATATGAGATAAGTTTTTGTTTAAGATAAAATGGTCAAATGAATAGGTTGCTTTTTCTTTTCTTATTTTGTGCAAAATGACAGTTTATTTTCCGAATTGATGAGAGAGAAAGAATTCATCATATGCGGTCGTGTGGGACAGAAAAAGAACTTCCTATGTGCAACACCTTTTGAGCTTAAGTCACAATTTCCACAACCTCGGTTGTTCTTTTTAAATCCCACATGACAATACATGACGTATTCTTATATTGCATGTGATATTTCATGGTACATATTTGGTCAAATTTCTGGAGAGTCCATAGGTATTTCATTACATGAGGTATTTCAGACGAGTCAGTAAATATTTGCTCACGCATGACATCCCATAGTCGGTAGATATTTGATTCCAATGATGTTTCAGGCAAGCCAGTAAATATTTGACCACACATTATTTGAGATGAGTTAGTAGATATTTGATCACGTGTGATATTTCAGTCAAGTCAGTAGATATTTGATCACGTGTGATATTTCAGTCAAGTCAGTAGATATTTGATCACGTGTGATATTTCAGTCAAGTTAATAGATATTTGATCACGTGTGATATTTCAGTCAAGTCAGTAGATATTTGATCACGTGTGATATTTCAGTCAATTTAATAGTTATTTGATCACGTGATAGTTCAGTCAAGTCAGTAGATATTTGATCACGTGTGTTATTTCAGTCAAGTCAGTAGATATTTGATCACGTGTGATATTTCAGTCAAGTTAATAGATATTTGATCACGTGTGTTATTTCAGTCAAGTCAGTAGATATTTGATCACGTGTGATATTTCAGTCAAGTTAATAGATATTTGATCACGTGTGACATTTCAGTCAATTTAATAGATATTTGATCACGTGATATTTCAGTCAAGTCAGTAGATATTTGATCACGTGTGATATTTCAGTCAAGTCAATAGATATGTGATCACGTGTGATATTTCAGTGAAATCAGTAGATATTTGATCACGTGTGATAGTTCAGTCTAATCAGTAGATATTTGATCACGTGTCATATTTCAGTCAAATCAGTAGATATTTGATTACATCTTGTATTTCAGACGAGTCAGTAGATATTTGATGACACGTGATATTCCAGGTAAGTCAATGGGTGTCAGTGGCTTTTAATGTCTCTGGTGAATCAGTAGATAAAAAGGTTCTTGTCTATTCAATATTGACAGGTCAACACAATACACATCATCTGTTACCTCATCCGGCTCCTTGTGAAGGCACTGTCGCCCCAGCTACCAAGACACCGAAAACACCTTACCTGTCTGATGGGTCAGGACCAAACACCATCCATCCCGAGATTACCAACCATGGTACGCCTTGATGGAAATAATCTGTCCTTTTTATCAACAGTCTCTATTCTCCGTTCAGTATCTCATTTTCGGATTCCCCCACGAATGAAGATATTAATAATGTATCACATTTAAAGTATTTCTGTGCAAATGGAACGTCGACTGGAGTTTATGTGACAGGTTAAAGATTCAGTTTTGTATTTTACAGATTGTAAACTTAATGTTCTATTTGACATGTTGACTCAGTGTTGTATTTGACAGGTTATTGACTCTGTATTCTTTTTGACAGCGTGTAAGCTCAATGTTATATTTGATATAGTGTTGTATTTGTTAGACTGCAGACTGAACGTTGTATTTGATAGGTTGTAGACGTCATGTCGTATGTACTTGACAGGTTGTTGGCTCATCATCACTGGGTGTCCACTCCATCCAACGAGCGGCACTAGTCGAGACCATTACGGAGAACAACATGAACACTCTGGAACGGACCAGGAGGCTTGTCTAGCGCGAGCTGCCAAGTTATGGAATTACTGTGGTTCACCCAGCAACCACACGGTCACCGCCGTGTTTGGACCAACAGGTAAGATACATGTAGATGTGCATGCATTTGCGTATATACATGTGAAGCATGTTTCAATCCGAGGTTTAGCTTCTTAACTTGACCAACTTCCACTGAACTAAGTGTCTATCACAGCACATGAAAACTTCGCCATCTTTATGGAACAATTTTAGTGTTCTCATCACATAGTCTCAATGACTTAAATTGATCTTGTTGTCCTGTTTATGACTGATGTGTACTAGTTCGTGTTCTTTGTCTGGCTCCAAACAAAATATAACGTGAATAGCCTCTCTAGGCTCACTGGAGAGATGATGACCACTTAATTGATCAATGTGACGCCAAAGGTATATCAAAAGTCATGACACGTGTTGTTATATCTTCAAAGAGATCAATAAATACCATTTGCTGGTAATGAGGAACCGGTAGGAGCAGATAAGATTATGATAATGTCTTCAGCTAAATCAACTCTTGAACCTCTGTCGTGAAGTGAGTGTATCATTGTCCAACCGAGTGTGGGCGTCAAAAGCAACCATCAAGCAGATGCTGTAGCCTTGATTTATATGAAATCAGAAAACGAAAGAGATGATCAGTTGTGGGTGAATTTTCTGTTCCCAGATTTTAGCCGCATTTGACTGTTGTCAAAAGGATTTGATTTGGTGATATGTACCCCCAAGCTGTAGCATGTGGTTAACATTCCGTCAAGGCTGGATCATACTTTGATTATTGTTTTTCAAGTACCACCCTATGTGTATCGATCTTATTATCTTCATATAAAAAACCTCTTCAGTTAAATTGTCTTACGATTGCGGGTTTGTTTTAACCCTATTCTTTTTAGGGGTTTTCCACTGTCGTCTGACCTGTTCAAACACTTTCCTGTAGTAAAGCCATTAATGTACCATATTCTAAATACTTCTCAGCATCCACCTGGCATCCTATTCCACTGATTATAGCAAAGCTAGTCTGATCCACGGCACCATCGCGGATAGTACGTGCGTGCAGGTATCAATATATTAAATATCTAACGGGGTCAAAGTTCGATGTGCACATAGCTTTGAAAGACACATTAAGGAAAGCCACTTGTTGTCTTATGTTGTTTCGTCTGACTAGTGCATTTCTGTTATATTTAATTTGAACTAGTGTCAAGGTACCATTCACATTAGTGCAGCACTAGGATAGTGAAAGACTCTTCTCATCATATCTGAAACTATCAGCTTAATCCTTCTTTTTATCTGAGGCTGAGTGGGGGTTTTCTATTTGGATTTTCTTGTTGAAAATCTTTCTTTTTTTATTCTTCTTTTTTTTTTGGGTGTGTGTGGTGGTGGTGGGAGTGTTGAGTGTTTGGGGTTTAGTAAAAATTATGATGTATATGTTCAATGAAATGTTGTATGTAGCAGCTTTAACCACGCAGGTTAACATTTTCGTCTACTGGAATAGATTTAGTGGTATGTGTCTTTGCCATAATGTCCAGTGAACACTCGCTGAATTGGCCGGATTAAGCTCACTGCTGTAGCTAATGGGAAATGGCAGGTCTGTGGCACTAGTGGTCGCAAGAGAAAAACAGCTGTCTTGGCTAGAGTGATAAGGACAAGAATGTGGAGATGGGTCCCGTTTTACGAAGCCATGTTAGTGCTAAGATCACCCCTAGTGATTGAGGTGGGAATACACTTAAATTGATCTTAGCGCTAAGATCACCCCTGGTGAATGAGGTGGGAATACACTTAAATTGATCTTAGTGCTAAGATCATCCCTAGTAAATGAGGTGGGAATGCACTTAAATTGATCTTAGCGCTAAGATCGATTCGTAAAACGGGGCCCATGGTGAACAGTAAAAGATATTGTAAAATTGCAGGAGCTTCCAAATCGAGTAGAAATGAGATGGAAAGAAGATGGAAAAGCAAAGAAAAGGGGCCACTGGGCTGAAAACAAATATTAGAAAAGTGAAGAAGAAAAATATTACAATATTTATTAAACGGTTATAAATTATTAGTAATAAATTGTGTTCATTATCTCAATATAGGCGCCATGACGGTTGCGGGTACAGGCTGCTACTTTGCTGATTACGGATGTCCGAAACACAAGATCAACCACGGTAGTGGTGCCCTCTACCGAGACAGTTACGGGGAGCAACATGGCGGACTTCATAACGAAAAAGCATGTCTCGATCGCGCTAGAGGTGAATGGGTTTGGTGTGGATCCGACCCTGACTTCCCCGTCACAAGTCTGTACCGCCCAACGGGTGAGTGACGTTTATGTGACAATATGAAGTTTAAGTGACAAAGTGAAGTTAGTTACAAGATACAGTACAGTATAAAAATAGATTGGTTATGAAATAGAATTTTGCCTGTTTTGATACGTTAATTATTTGGCCATTATTGGCGGTTTGGACTGTATTGTTATTGCTTTTGATGTTTCTTATATTATAATTATTATTATTATTATTATTATTATTTAGCGTTTTTGTTGGTGGTGGTGGTGTTAATATTGTTAGTTATAATCATGATCATCATTATTATTATTATTATTATTATTATTATTATGTAGGTAAAACGAGCACCGCTGGAGGGGGTTGCTGGATTCAAATCAAAAACTGTCCCGCCGATTCCAATTTGAACCACAAATTTTTCTACGATGCTTGGGGAGCAACAAACCTAGACACAGGTACTTGTACTACTTGCTAAACAAGTGTTTTTAAATATATGTTATATTGTTGGATTTCATGTGCATAATCCATCTCCAATTTCCTATAATGCGAGTGCATCGTGTACAGTGAACAATTTGATTGTCTCGATGTCAAGTCTGACAGTTTGCTTTAACCACTTAACAGTCCGTCCCACAGAGAACGCCTTTTTTCATGCTATGGAATTTACTACAAATTATGTATTTCTGAGCTAACTGATTTGTAAGTTGGCTCAGAAATGTTTTGTTTTTTGTTTTTTATTTCCAAAACACTTTTACTTTTCTTCTTACGCCAAACCAAATTGAAATTATTTACAAAAAAAACCCAAAACAACCAACAACAATACCCCCCCCCCCCCCCCAAACCCCCCCCCCCCCAACAACAACAACAAAAAAACAAAAAAACATAAAACCAAAAAACCCCAAAACAAACCCAAAACCAAAACATTTTCATATAATGATGGGACGGACTACAGGTAAACATAATTTTAAAGGGAATTCATAATTTGTTCATCCACAGGCGTTGGCAGTAACGAATGTTTCGATCGAGCCACATTCTACTGGCGGAAATGCGGTAGTTATCGGCAATTCCCAGTCACTGCGCATTTCCGGCCGACTGCATCTTCACATACAGTACCAGTCGTGTGAATACTGTTATTAAAACATAATGCAATGTAGATGTATCCATGTGTTCTACAATAAAGGTTTATAAAAACAATCATAATTTGAATTGTAAATTGTGTTTTCTTCATTGTGTTGGCATTCGTGAATTTATTGTTGTACGGTCATAACTTTGTTCATGAACTAATTTTAAAATGAATCATCGGCTATTGGAAGGAAGGAAAGAAATGTTTTATTTAACGACGCACTCTACGGTTATATGGCGTCGGACATATGGTTAAGGACCACACAGATATAGAGAGAGGAAACCCGCTGTCGCCACTTCATGGGCTACTCTTTTCGATTAGCAGCAAGGAATCTTTTATATGCACCATCCCACAGACAGGATAACATACCACGGCCTTTGATATACCAGTCGTGGTGCACTGGCCGGAGCGACGGTTATTGGATGTCAGACGGACGGGACTGCGATCCCAGTGGTAAAGCGATGGATTGATGCGTGGTCGGTCTAAGGTCGATCCTCGTCGGTGGGACCATTGGTCTATTTCTCGTTTCAGACAGTGCCCCACGACTGGTATATCAAAGCTGTGGTATGTGCTATCATGTTTATGGGATGGTGCATATAAAAGATCCCTTGTTACTAATGGTGGGTTTCTACTCTAAGACTATATGTCAAAATTGCCATATGTTTGACATCAGATAGCCGATGATTAACAAATAAATGTGCTCTAGTGGTGTTGTTAAACAAAACAAACTTTAACTTTGGACGTCAGACAACTGGTAATTTTGACACGTAGTCTTCAACATAAATCTGCTGTATTTTTCCATTAGCAGCAAGGGATCGTATTTTTGTGCATTTTCCCATTGATCATACAGCACATACCACGGCCTTTAGTATAACTGTCGAGAGGTATTGGTTGGGATGGGAACTGATCCATCGACGGGGTCCGATCCTACGATACCAAGCACCTCAGGGGAACGCTGTACAGACTGAGCTAGATTCCGCCCCACCCCTGATTGAACGCCGCGTGTAGCAAGTTTATCTACACATGTTACTATTGTCATCTATAGGATTTTATTTAGTGAAAGATATCTTAAGGATCACAGACGCGGATTCAGGCCCGCACACACACCCCACCACACACACCGTTTTTGGTGAAACAATATGTATTAAAGAATACACAAAAATGCAAAGTTATCCCGTCCACCTGTCAAGGACCTTTAAATTCTATTTTCAAAAACTACAACTTACTTTGGGCCCGCTCATGTCCATTTGCGACAATAAAACCACCAACTTTCGCCCACAAATGGAATAACACAGGATTATCTACTAAATGAAACATTTTAGTAATGAAAGCAACACATACACACAATTTTATTTCGAATTATAACTGAAAAATTCGTTCTCAAGACATGCGTGCTTGAACATTCATTGGAAATAAGCACGTGTCAAATAGTCGACTGATTGATGACGTGGGGTGTGTGAGGATTTTCCCGAGTCGTATAGAACAATGCAAGGGTTGTGTGGAGATATAGTCTATCTCATAGGTCGTACCTTGTAATCATTCGTATGCCAGGTGTTCTTTCACCCATGTATGGACAAAAAAAGATAGTTACACTTTGATATTATTGATAAGCCACGATGACTATGATATTTAGTGTTTCGCTATAATGGCCGCTGGAGCTCTTTTGTGTTT
The DNA here is from genome assembly GCF_016097555.1 of Gigantopelta aegis. Lineage (NCBI taxonomy): Eukaryota > Metazoa > Mollusca > Gastropoda > Neomphalida > Peltospiridae > Gigantopelta > Gigantopelta aegis. The sequence continues at coordinate 57,014,430 of NC_054701.1, forward strand.
GCTTGTTCTAATTAACTATGCAAATTCTGCGACAGTTCATCTTTATGTAGGACCAAATGGTTCGGATTCTAACAGCGGGTAAATTGACATTTCCGACTTCCATAATTAGTAGATTCCCAATCTGCCTTAGTCTCCATTGTAAACGTAGATCTGACTCGAGCCAAAGAAAGCGCGGAATCAGGAAATATTTAAAGAAGGGGACCAAATAGGCCACTCGAACATGTACGTTGTTGTTGTCCTACTCTATATAAATAAAAATATGGCTTGTGCCACTCCACTAGAGGTTGTGTTCCCCCCTCCCCTACCAGATATCGTTCCTACGGGCCTACCAAGGTCAAAAAGGCACAAAGACCGAATCCTAAGTAGGACACTTCAGTAAATGTTTGGCATTCGTACAATGAAAATCGTAAACAAATTAACAACAAACAAACAAACAAAAAAAACAAGCCACTTACAATGTTTAGGGAAGGGGAGAGGTCCCATTGGTCCCTTCCTTTGGATCCGCCCTTGGCCAGCTCTACTTTGTTACTGGTGATGTTTCTTCTAAGACAGTTATAATTGTTACAACTTGTTTAGCGCTGTCATACTGATGCTCTGGGTGTTTTAATTGGTCCTATGAATCATCTGGGCTCCTAACAACAGTGTCTGTAGTTAGATATGAAGATAGTGTAGACACAAAAATACATGTAACTCAGTAGAAACATATTTACATGTGTGTTTTTTCTTTGAAATAAATATTATTGTTTACCTGGCCAATTTCAAAGGTATATCTCACCTTTACAGGCTGGATCATCGCCGTCCTTTAAAAACTCTGGATAAAGTAAGATTAAAACTTGACGATCCTGGCATCAAAGGCAACAGTAAGCTTTTCTGAAATCATTTAACATGAAAAGTGATTTGGTCTTGTACTCTGTTTACATGTCCGTATCCTATTGAGGGTTCAAGCACGTCCATCCCAAGAGGAGTCCCAGTGGCTTCACTTGGGACAGAAGGAAAAATTTGAAGTTCGTTTTCGTTTAACGACACCATTTTCCATTTCAACTTATTTTCGTGCTTATATCCAATTAAAGTTCAAGCACGCTGTCCTGGGCACCTCAGCTATCTTGGCTGCCTGTCCAGGACAGTGGGTTGGCTGTTAGTGGTTAGTGAGAGAAAAGAGAGTGTGGTGGTCCTAACACCTACCCGTTGAGTCGTTAAAACTCGCTCTGGGTGGGAGCCGGTACCGGGCTGCGAATCCAATACCTACAGGCCTTATGTTCTATGGCCTAACCACGACACCACCTAGGCCGGTTTAACGACAGCACTGGAGCGCATTGATCAATTAATAATCAGCTATTGGTTGTCCGACATTTGGTAATTCTGACACGTAGTCATTAGAAGAAGCCCGCTACAGTTTTTCTAATGTAGCAAGGGATCTTGTATATGTATTTCCCCACAAACAGGAAAGCACATACCACGGCCTTTGTCCAGTTGTGGTGCACTGGTTGGAAGGAGAAAACAAAAACAATCAGTTGAATGGTTCCACTGAGGTGGTTCGATCCTACCTCAAGCGAGCATTCACCCGACTGAGCTAAATCCGGCCCCCAGAAGGAAAAGTGATTGAACAGTACACATCATTTCCTCACAACCTTCCACATAATCCAACCCCGAAGGTGTAATTTTTATCTTTTAACATTAATTATTATTTAGTATACCAAAGTGGGAAAGACATTCCTTTTAAGATTTTATAAGACCCACTGGTATATGTCATCGCCAAGACATTGAACATGATTTTCACTTCTCATTTTAATATGAATATTTTCAAACCCAAACAAATGAGTAAAGTATTCAATAAATGACATTAATATCATTGCTTTTATAATAATAGTACACAAGATGTTTAACAGTTTTCTTTTCGTACGATGGTATTACAATATATAAAAAGTATAGCTATTTAATAACAACAACAAACAAACAAACAAACAAATAAATACGAAAAATACCACACAAAAAACACCACAAAAAACAAACAAACAAACATGCATATAAAAATGAGAACTTTTTGTTTGTTTCCCCAGCTGTGTTCGTAGAACTTCTGGCAGGGTACCACGATCTGAGTTCCACTCTTCACTTCACGCATGGCTACTCACACCCAGTCACTTTCCGGGCTTACAAACATCAGGAAGTACACGTTGTGGGTGAACTTACTTTTTCTTACACACCCGTTGGTGAGAACATCATTCGTTATTTTTGATAACACATATAGTGTTACACACATACGTGCGATAACGTTTCAAAGACATACAGCTGGCTGTTCCTAGGTGATGACCAGGTCACCAATGTCATACCATCCAATGAAACAAAAAAAGAAAGAAAAAGAAGCACGGTCGAATCGATCACTCTGTGACGTACATTAACCTGAAATTGACTTTGTGACGGATAAGTGCTAGGGCCGTACATTTGGTTGGAAAAGGCATCTAAATTTATTTTAAAACTGTTTTCTGAAGACATGTAAGAAATAGAATATTACATTCGTGTCCGTTAGATACCATTTATTTTACAACTCGTTGTTTAAAAACTCGTTGTAAGATAAACGGTATCTAACGGCCGCTCGTGTAGTATTATCTATATCTCCATTGTCGTCTTCCATTTCTTGTTATTTTGTTCTTATTCCTGTTGTTGCAGTTGTTGTCCTTGTTCTTCTTCCATATCATTTTATTATTATTATTATTATTATTTTATTAATTTATTTTGGACTTTACATATGATTTCTGGCATACAACAGTTTGTGACTCGTATAAATATTTACTTGTAAAGAACCACACATGCTATTACATACTGTAGACAGAAGAGGAAATTTAAAGGTTATACAATTTAACAACTACTGAAGGCACACACACACACACACACACACACACACACACACAACACACATTTGGCATGTCGTTACTTGTTGTAGCAGCTTAATATATAGTCCGGTTTAGGAAATAGTTCTTCATAAAAACAAAAATATTACAAAATTCTGATATGCTTTCTGAAATCTTTCTTTGATGATTACACGTAGGTTGACCTCTGTAGTATTTAAATAACCCATTGGTATGAAGTAACTTGTTATATGTAATACTAACTGATAACAACTGTGCAAGTGGTATAGTGCCACTTGTTTAACAGCAACACGAGGCGGTGGTCAGGCATGAGTGTTGTTAAAAGAAAACTTTCGTGGTCGATCTATGTTGATTTCTTTTTCACACGGTACTTGTCAGTTGAGAACACTCCCTAAAATTAGTAGTCACATGACCCTCTCGATAGTGTTGCTTTTTTCACAGAATATATTCTGACATAGATATTGTATTGAAAGAAAGAAGTGTTTTATTTAACGACGCACTCAACACATTTTATTTACGGTTATATGGCGTCAGACATATGGTTAAGGACCACAGATTTTGAGAGGAAACCCGCTGTCGCCATTACATGGGCTACTCTTCCGATTAGCAGCAAGGGATCTTTTATTTGCGCTTCCCACAGGCAGGATAGCACAAACCATGGCCTTTGTTGAACCAATTATGGATCACTGGTCGGTGCAAGTGGTTTACACCTACCCATTGAGCCTTGTGGAGCACTCACTCGGGGTTTGGAGTCGGTATCTGGATTAAAAAACCCATGCCTCGACTGGGATCCGAACCCAGTACCTACCAGCCTGTAGACCGATGGCCTGCCACGACGCCACCGAGGCCGGTCATATTGTATTGAACTGCATGGAGTAATTGATGGTGCTGTGTAACCTTTACTTGTAGAGAACCACTCTTTTTTTTATTACATACGGGTACTGCAGACAGAAAAGGAAAATTAAACGTAATTCACGATTTAACAACTACTGAAGTTTTAACAACGATTGCGCATTACATTACTGGGTAAATGGCTCAGATTGACTGTAACAGGTATCAAACAGTATTCCACAGTCTAAGGGGGCGGGACGTAGCTCGCCTGATGCGCGATCAATCTAGGATCGATTCCCGTCAGTGGGCCCATTGGACTATTTCTCATTCCAGCCAGTGCTCCACAACTGGTGTCACAAAGGCCGTGGTATGTACTATCCTGTCTGTGGGATGGTGCATATAAAAGAACCCTTGCTGCTAATCATAACCATATGTCCGACGCCATATAACCGTAAATAAAATGTGTTGACTGCGTCGTTAAATAAAACATTTCCTTCCTTCCTCCACAGTCTAAACACCCACTGCTGAAACTCCAGGTCACGCGCCTGGGGTCACGTTCCATGAGCGCAGTTTTCAGCGCGACACTGACAACTAAAGTTCTTTATGAAACAATCGTGTTTCGGGCCCGCGCTGCCACAAACAAAAAAGTTAAAAGTTTGTTTTGTTTAACGACATCACTAGAGCACATTGATTTATTAATCATCGGCTATTGGATGTCAATCATTTGGTAATTTTTACGTATACATAGCCTTACAGTTAAAGTTTGTTTTATTTAACGACACAACTAGAGCACATTGATATATTAATCATTGGTTATTGCACGTCAATAAATTGGTAAGTTTGACGTTTAGTCTTACAGAGGACACCAGCTACATTTTTTTCCATTATTAGCAAAGGATCTTTTAAATGCACCATCCTACAGCCAGGACAGCGCATACCACGGCCTTTGATACATTATGATGGGGATAGATTCTAGACCTACCACGCATCAGGCGAACGCTTTACCACTGGCCTACGTCCTGCGCCTACGCCGCTAGAAAATTCGAGCACATGGAAAATGGCACTATGTTTTCTCCTCCATTCAGACTGGCGGCAAGAGAATTGACAGCTCTCTGTTCCATCACGTGACAGACCACATCGAACAACAACGTCTGCCACAAGTAGCCAGAAACAAGGTAACAATCTACTTTGTTATATCTAGATGTTACTTTAGTTGCATTCTTTAATAACTGTTAGGTTAGTTACAGGATTGTTGTATATATCAAATTCGTTATACCTGTTTCTTTAGTTACTATATCTTATTTAGGTTAAATACCAGATTGTCATAACTTATAGATTCATATATTTTAGTGATTTGTTATAACTGTTAGCTTAACTGCAGCTTTAATATAAAGTATTAAAATGCAATATTCAGGTAAAGTGTTAAATGCAATATTCAGGTAAAGTGTTAAAATGCAATTTTCAGGTAAAGTGTTAAATACAATATTCAGGTAAAGTGTTAAATACAATATTCAGGTAAAGTGTAAAATTAAATATTCAGGTAAAGTATTAAATACAATATTCAAGTAAAGTGTTAAAATGCAATAGCCAGGTAAAGTGTTAACATGCAATATCCAGGTAAAGTGTTAAAATGCAATATTTAGGTAAAGTGTTAAATATAATATTCAGGTAAAGTGTTAAATACAATATTCAGGTAAAGTGTAAAATTTAGTATTCAGGAAAAGTGTTAAGTTGAATATTCAGGTAGTATTAAAAACAATATTCAAGTAAAGTGGTAAAATGCTATATTCAGGTAAAGTGTTAAATACAGTATTCAAGTAAAGTGTTAAATGCAATATTCAGGTAAAGTGTAAAATGCTATATTCAGGTAAAGTGTTAAATACAATATTCAAGTAAAGTGTTAAATTCAATATTCAGGCAAAGTGTTAAATACAATATTCAAGTAAAGTGTTAAATGCAATATTCAGGTAAAGTGTTAAATGCAATATTCAGGTAAAGTGTTAAATGCAATATTCAAGTAAAGTGTTAAATACAATATTCAGGTAAAGTGTTAAATGCAATATTCAGGTAAAGTGTAAAATGCAATATTCAGGTAAAGTGTTAAATACAATATTAAGGTAAATTATTAAACTGCAGTATTCAGGTAAAGTTTTAAATGCAATATTCAGGTAAAGTGTAAAATTCAATATTCAGGTAAAGTGTTAAATTCAATATTCAGGTAAAGTGTTAGATTCACTATTCTAGTAAAGTATTAACTACAATATCCAGGTAAGTGTTAAATACAATATTCTAGTAAAGTATTAAATACAATATTCAGGTAAAGTGTTAAATTCAATATTCTAGTAAAGTATTAAATACAATATTCAGGTAAGTGTTAAATTCAATATTCTAGTAAAGTATTAAATACAATATTCAGGTAAAGTGTTAAATACAATATTCTAGTAAAGTATTAAATACAATATTCAGGTAAAGTGTTAAATACAATATTCTAGTAAAGTATTAAATTCAATATTCAGGTAAAGTGTTAAATTCACTATTCAGGTAAAGTGTTAAATTCAATATTCAGGTGGTCAAGGTTCACCTTCCTGATGCTGGTATCACGGATTATGGTCACGTGTCCAGGTTTGGTTTCGGCATCACTCGAACGGCGCCTCTTGAACTCTTCATCGACGGGAATCCAACCAGATTCGCGCAGTGGCCAAACGAGGTAGACCGTGTTATTTGATGATTCCAGGTTAGGTTACAATAGATTTGCTGTGTAAGCAAATACTTAATCTTAGTTACGTTGCTGGGATCGATCCCCGTCGGTGGGCCCATTGGGTTATTTCTCGCTCCAGCCAGTGCGCCACGACTGGTATATAAAAAACTGTGCTATGTGCTATCCTGTCTATGTGATGGTGCATATAAAAGATCCCTTGCTACTAATGGAAAACTGTATCGGATTTCCTTTCTTAGACTACGTGTCAAAATTACCAAATGTTTAGCATCCAATAGCCGATGATTAATTTATCAATGTGCTCTAGTGGTTTCGTTAAACAAAACCGAACAAACTTAGTTCCGTTGAGGTATTAAATAGGTAACTGCCCCTAAATGAGGTGGAGAGGTTGAGAATCGAGGAACAAATAACGACGATTTCTCTCATTGGCTTGTTCAGTTATTGACTTATTGTCTTACCTTTGTGAAGTTATTACTTTCTCGGATGGCAGGTACCCCACAGTTAATGCTACCAGTCCTGTCATTGCGATATATGTAATAGATTACGTATAGGTGGGATGCGTACTACTGAATACCTCTTTGTGATATCATAATCATTATATGTTTAGTTTCAAAATTGCAGGTACATTGAGTCCAATATAATTACAATTTTTAGTCGATTTCGGCGGGCTTACCACTGTGCTTTTTGTCAAAGCAACCCCATGTGAATCAGATTTAGAAAACAATATTGTTTCAAGGCTAGGCTACAGGCAAAATTAACATCTTTTTATTTCAAACTTGTAGGGTTTCATCAACATCAAGACAGTGTTAGATGGAGCTCAAGGCAAGAGATTTACATACTCTGATGTAGGCAACAGGGATTCCAACTGGGTCCACGAGAAGGAGCCGTGGGCGTATGGATACTGGTGAGGGACTACTTCATATACCTTCACACTGTGAGTGTGAATGAGTGAGTGCGTGAGTGGGGAGAGGGGGGAGGCAGCAGGAAGGGAGGGAGGGACCGAGGGGAGGACCTGACAGAAGGGAGCAAATGAATGAGTGAAAAGATGGATTGAGTGAATTTGGAGAGAGAGAGAGAGAGAGAGAGAGAGAGAGAGAGAGAGAGAGAGAGAGAGAGAGAGAGAGAGAGAGAGAGAGACAGGCAGACATACAGTAAGACAGGCAGGCAGGCAGACAGACAGACAGGCAGAAAAACAACAGAGAGATAGAGACAGACAGAAAGACAGACGGAAAGAAACGTTCTTCTTGCTCTCAGTTGGTTATCCATTCCAGTCCAACCTTACTTCAGTATCACAAGAACCGGATTCTCAACGCTGTACAGCCGTAGCTAGTACCAGTTTACATTTATTAACTACATATTGATGTTCTCCTAAATTAGTATTGCACTGCATGTCAAGGTCATTGTATTTATTAAATAAAGGTACAAGAGTTGGGCAGACGACGCGGTCAAGGTCACACATATAGATGCACACAGCAAGACAATAACTTTGGCCAACAGTCCTAGATATGGAATGACAGTCGGTGAGTAAATGTTTCGCCAAAATAGATATGTTAGGTTTCTGTGTAGTGAAATTTCCAAAATATCCTTAAAGGGACATTCCTGAGTTCGCTGCAATTTGTAAGATGGTATCGACTAACAGAGACTTTTTAACGATTGTAATTACATATCAAATATATTTTTCTGCATAAAATATTAGTGGCTGTATATTAAACGTGTTTCTGATTATTGTAATATTTGTACCAGGTTAAATTTCCTTTTGTATTCTAAAATATAGTTTTTTCGTACGTACGAAATTATTTGAAGACAAAATCCAGTTTGGGCTTCTTAGGAATATTAAGACGACCAGAAACACACTGAATATACAGACACTGATATTCTAAACAAGAAAATATATTTAATATGTAAGGCTAATTGTAGAAATGTTTTATTAGTTGAAAACATTTTACAATGGAGCAAACTCTGGAATGTCCCTTTAACTGACCCTATTATATATTTATTTTTGGGATTTCACCCATTCCGCACCGGCCCCTCAAAACACAGAAGAAAATAATTCTAAAAAAAGAAGTGCTCAATTTCCTTGTGGTCTTATACCCCTATGATTGTATACCAGAATTCGTTTCAGGCCATCCTAAAAAACAAAACCTTGGTCTAGATCTGTTGTATTAGACGATAACTTAAATAGTGACTTGGTTGGTTATATTGTATTCAAAACTCGAAAATTGAAAACTGAAATAATAACTAAAATAAAGACGATTCGTAGCGGTTTTACTGAGTTTATTTGTTTATGTACAGTAAGGGGCCGTCCATAATTTTCAAAATTTTCACGAGCGTACAAACCGAACGCGGGAGGGGGGGGGGGGGGGGGATGGTTAAGGGGCCAGTGTACTTTTTTTTTTAATGAAAAATGTCGATCAATATTTTTCATTTGGGGATGTACACTTTTAGGAGGGTGGTGGTCAAAAGTGTACTCTTTGTACACTTGTGAAAATGTTGAAAATTATGGACGGCCCCTAAACAATGTCGGCCACATTTATATTTAACATTACAAACGTGTATTTAGGTAGCCTGCCTGGGGGTGAGCCACGGAAACAGGGAGGATATTTTAGAGTCATCAACATGTTGTCAGAGTTGGATGAGCCAGTGAGTTCCTTCAGTGTTTGTGTCTGACAGTCTGTGTGTTGTCTGTAAAAATGTCGGGCTGTCTGTCTGTTTTATGTGCATAATCATGAAGTTGGAACCTATTTCGAATTAAGTATCAATATTATAGACATACATAAACACACACACCATACGCACATGCACACACATACGCATGAATACACACATACTCACAAACACATGCGCGCACACATGCACATACACGCACGCACACACACTAATACAAACAGATATGTAAAGATATAACCTTCTAAATGTGTATAGGCTTATATGTAACGGGTTGTTTTAATTTACTAGTTGAATTCATTTGATAACGTTTATGAATTATATGTATTTTGTTTATGTGCGTAAATGTAGATTTTAAACGACTAACACAGACATGTGTATTCCTAGGGAGAGTCTTACATCGATCGGTCCACGGGTGACTTATACGTCTGGCCCAATACACCATCGGGACGTATTAGCAAATCGGACATTGTTTACGCCTCGCTGATAGGAACTTGTATAAGGTATGTTACAGTCCTTAATATCTGACGTGCGCGATCGTCCTTGCGCACTAAAGCGCACCTTAATTTAATCTCAGAAACGTTTTTTATCGCCCACCTAAAAGTATGGCAACTTTAATATATGATTAACAGCTACAACACCAAAACCACCCCCAAAACAAGATGTAGACAAGACCGAACGCGCATCAGGCGAGAGCTTTACTATTGAGCTACGCCCCTCCCCTCCTCCCCCTCCCCCCCCCCCCCCCCCCCCCCCCCCCCCTCTCCACCCATTTAAAAAAATTAAAATAGTACAAGTAGTTATGCTTGTATTTTGCATTTGCTGCTGGTTCTGGTGATGAATATAAATAGTGAAAAATGGAGCTTAACAAAGCATCACGGTTAATTAAGGAGAGGACGAGTAACAATGCGAATGTACAGAAAATAGACAAACAGAAACACGCAGGAAGTTCCTTTCTTTAGACGTAGATGTGTTACTCGGATAACTGCTTATGACTCATGCTGCACATTTATTTCCTACTAGTCTGAACACTGGAGTGCATAACCTGGTGTTTTCCGACTTCACCATCGAGGCGTGTCGACATTACGGAGTCCAAGCCACTTCTGTCCACAACGTCAAGTTCCTGAACATGGAGGTTAAAAACACAGGTACACCGAAATGTAGACATTTTAACTATTATTCTTAACACATTACTATAAAAATGTAATGATTTTTTCAAAAAGCTTTAAATCACTTTTTTTTTTTTCTCTCTACCACATTTTATATTTGCATGCAGCCGCATAACACGTATTCAAAAAACACTCAAAGACAACGTGGGTAGTCCCATGAATATAAAATCCTGGCTGCATCCAATGCTTTGAAGTATGGCGCCAGTAAGTTAATTTAAAACGATAATGTTCTAACATGTAAGTTTAAAATCATCAGGTTTAAAGTGGCCAAAAGGCGAGATTGATTATCAGGAAGTCATTAGCTTTGTCGTTTGTAGAACATTCGTAACTAGACACACTGGTCAGGGGCGTAGGCTGAGGGACCGGGGGATTAGGACGACCCTCCCCCCCACCCCACCCCACCCCCCGCTGAAGCAAATGGTCCGCTTTCAGAACTAAAACACAGGTTTATACATATGGAGTTTCTGGTGGTGCAAAAGCTAAATAGAAAAAGGGTCCACTTGGTTCATATTCGACCTCTCCCCCCCCCCCCCCCCCCCCCCCCCCCCCCCCCCCCCCACACACACACCCACGGTCCAGATCACGCAACGCTCCTGCTGGTACACATACAACCATGTAACTATCCATTCTGAACTGAAATAATATCTAACCAACTGCTCAGTTTATTGGGGTTTTTTAAATATTTATTCCTTACAAGAAGTATTCCAAGAAGCAACATAAAATGTTCTACTATTGCAGCCGTCTGAAATACTAACTGGAATATCTGATCTAAATTATGAAAGAAGAAACTCATTATCAGCAGAAAATATATTTTTCACGTACCTTTTAACAGATATGACAGCACATACCTCGGTTTTACTATAAAATAGGATTATGATGAATAGTTTGTTTTGTATGTCAGACTTTTAACAACTTATATTGGGAGAACTCCAGTAATGGCTGTTGTGCCATGTTCTCATATAACGGCAATAGTGTGTTGTACCAAAGTCTAATACAACGATAATAGTTTGATGTCCACATTCAAGTACAATCATAATAGTGTGATGTCCATGTTCTAATATGAAAATAGTGGTGATGTACCAAGTTTTAATATAACAATCTTCACGACAAAACCGTTATCATTATCACAAGGCAGAGTTGGACGAATAGTTTGGTGATAGTTTTACAAATCACTGCCGGGTGCATCGTCAGTGATGTGTCGGTTTAGATACAGTGTGTTGTACCATGTTATAATATAATGGCAATTGTGTGATATGCCATGGTATAATGCATGTCAAAAGTGTGTTGTACCATGTTCTAATATAATGGCAATAGTGTGATATACCATGTTCTAATATATTATTTCAAACGTATGTTGTACTGTGTTCCATTATAACGGCAATAGTGTGACATACCATGTTCTAATATAATATGCCAAAACTGTTTTGTACCATGTTCTAATATAATGACAATAATGTGATATACCACGTTTTAACATGACAATACTGTGTTGTACCATGTTCTAATATGTGTCAAAAGTATGTTGTACCATGTTTCAATATAATGGCAATAGTGTGACATACCAAGTTCTAATCCGGCAATAGTGTGATATAACATGTTCTAATATGTCAGAGTAGATACCGTTTGTCAGTATGGACATACCATGTCTACTTATAGGTGCTGTCGGTATATCGTGTGGTGGGAACAGCAGGTATACAACTATTTCAAAGTGCGAAATCCATCATGGGGATGGAGGAATTTACATATCAGGTAAATGGAAAGCTTTATTTCAGTTTGTGGGAGTCGTCATTCCCATTGCGTATTTATCACATGGGTAAACTGAAATATAATCAATTCCTTTATAAGGTGACGCATGTACGTTAATTAAAAGCACGAATTTCGAATATTGTTTGATTGCAAAACAACCTGTAACCGTTAGATTATTGTGGCTGTTTAGCGAGGGGGCGTGATCCTTGTATCACTGCCTGAGGGTTGATCGGTATATGGCAATAATTTTGATTTGGACTTAGGTTATAGGTTCTTACATATATTTTTAACTAATCTTGCGTTGTTTTAACAAAAAGGTCTGGTAATAATTTTGATTTGATTTGGACTTTGGTTATAGGTTCTTAGATATATTTTAAACTAATTTTGTGCTTTTAAAGTCGTTGATATCCAAGAGGTACCGATTGGAATCAATGCCACCACTGACTTGATTGGAGTCGTTGAAAACGTATACTACATTATCAACCAGGACTAATGTGATCTGAAGACTGCGTCATATTGGTGGACGTCTAGCATTTGAGTGGAAGAAAATCTGCTGCCGCCACTCGTGGCTTCTCTTACTAACCTTAATTAGATTTTATGTTTATTTTTCCACAGATAGGATGACACATACCATGATATTTTCTTTGATGATTGTTGAGTACCTGTAATAAATGAACTGCTTAGCTTTCGTACAAGGAGAACTTCGGTCAATCCTAGCAGCTTCTGGCAAACAGGGTGTACATAGCAGAGTGTCCAAATACTACGTCATAACCACTGGTGCATCTGTGTAAATACACTGCCATCAGGTGGAGTGTAAGTACTCTGCTATCTGGTGCAGTGTAAATACACACTGCCATCAGGTGGAGTGTAAGTACTCTGCTATCTGGTGCGTAGTGTGAATACACTGCCATCAGGTGGAGTGTAAGTACTCTGCTATCTGGTGGCAGTGTAAATACACTGCCATCAGGTGGAGTGTAAGTACTCTGCTATCTGGTGCAGTGAAATACACTGCCATCAGGTGGAGTGTAAGTACTCTGCTATCTGCAGTGTAAATACACTGCCATCAGGTGGAGTGTAGTACTCTGCTATCTCAGTGTAAATACACTGCCATCAGGTGGAGTGTAAGTACTCTGCTATCTGGTGCAGTGTAAATACACTGCCATCTCTGCCATCAGGTGGAGTGTAAGTACTCTGCTATCTGGTGCAGTGTAAATACACTGCCATCAGGTGGAGTGTAAGTACTCTGCTATCTGGTGCAGTGTAAATACACTGCCATCTGGTGGAGTGTAAGTACTCTGCTATCTGGTGCAGTGTAAATACACTGCCATCAGGTGGAGTGTAAGTACTCTGCTATCTGGCGCAGTGTAAATACACTGCCAACAGGTGGAGTGTACTGTACTCTGCTATCTGCTATCTGGCAGTGTAAATACACTGCCATCATACTCTGCTATCTGGCGCAGTGGTGGAGTGTACGTACTCTGCTATCTGGTGGAGTGTAAATACACTGCCATCAGGTGGAGTGTAAGTACTCTGCTATCTGGCGCAGTGTAAATACACTGCCATCAGGTGGAGTGTAAGTACTCTGCTATCTGGCGCAGTGTAAATACACTGCCATCAGGTGGAGTGTAAGTACTCTGCTATCTGGCGCAGTGTAAATACACTGCCATCAGGTGGAGTGTAGTACTCTGCTATCTGGAGTGCCATCAGGTGGAGTGTAAGTACTCTGCTATCTGGTGCAGGAGTGTAAATACTATCTGCAGTGTAAATACACTGCCAGGTGGAGTGTACGTACTCTGCTATCTGGTGGAGTGTAAATACACTGCCATCAGGTGGAGTGTACGTACTCTGCTATCTGGCGCAGTGTAAATACACTGCCATCTGGCGGAGTGTACGTACTCTGCTATCTGGTGGAGTGCCATCAGGTGGAGTGTGAATACACTGCCATCAGGTGGAGTGTAAGTACTCTGCTATCTGGTGGAGTGTAAATACACTGCCATCAGGTGGAGTGTACGTACTCTGCTATCTGGCGCAGTGTAAATACACTGCCATCTGGCGGAGTGTACGTACTCTGCTATCTGGTGCAGTGTGAATACACTGCCATCAGGTGGAGTGTAAGTACTCTGCTATCTGGCGCAGTGTAAATACACTGCCACTGGCGCAGTGTAAATACACTGCCATCAGGTGGAGTGTAAGTACTCTGCTATCTGGCGCAGTGTAAATACACTGCCATCAGGTGGAGTGTAAGTACTCTGCTATCTGGTGGAGTGTAAATACACTGCCATCAGGTGGAGTGTACGTACTCTGCTATCTGGCGCAGTGGTGGAGTGTACGTACTCTGCTATCTGGTGGAGTGTAAATACACTGCCATCAGGTGGAGTGTACGTACTCTGCTATCTGGTGGAGTGTAAATACACTGCCATCAGGTGGAGTGTAAGTACTCTGCTATCTGGCGCAGTGTAAATACACTGCCATCTGGCGGAGTGTACGTACTCTGCTATCTGGTGGAGTGTACGTACTCTGCTATCTGGTGCAGTGTAAATACACTGCCATCCGGTGGACTGTAAGTACTCTGTACTCTGCTGCCATCTGGGTGGTAGTGTAGTGTAAATACACTGCCATCAGGTGGAGTGTACGTACTCTGCTATCTGGTGGAGTGTAAATACACTGCCATCAGGTGGAGTGTAAGTACTCTGCTATCTGGCGCAGTGTAAATACACTGCCATCAGGTGGAGTGTAAGTACTCTGCTATCTGGCGCAGTGTAAATACACTGCCATCTGGCGGAGTGTACGTACTCTGCTATCTGGCGCAGTGTAAATACACTGCCATCTGGCGGAGTGTAAATACACTGCCATCTGGTGGAGTGTACGTACTCTGCTATCTGGTGGAGTGTAAATACACTGCCATCTGGTGGAGTGTAAGTACTCTGCTATCTGGCGGAGTGTACGTACTCTGCTATCTGGAGTGTAAATACACTGCCATCAGGTGGAGTGTAAGTACTCTGCTATCTGGTGGAGTGTAAATACACTGCCATCAGGTGGAGTGTACGTACTCTGCTATCTGGCGCAGTGTAAATACACTGCCATCTGGCGGAGTGTACGTACTCTGCTATCTGGTGGAGTCTGAATACACTGCCATCTGGTGGAGTGTAAGTACTCTGCTATCTGGTGGAGTGTAAATACACTGCCATCAGGTGGAGTGTAAGTACTCTGCTACTCTGCTATCTGGCGCGTACTCTGCTATCTGGCGCAGTGTAAATACACTGCCATCTGGCGGAGTGTACGTACTCTGCTATCTGGTGGAGTGTAAATACACTGCCATCAGGTGGAGTGTAAGTACTCTGCTATCTGGTGCAGTGTAAATACACTGCCATCAGGTGGAGTGTACGTACTCTGCTATCTGGCGCAGTGTAAATACACTGCCAGTGTAAATACACTGCCATCTGGTGGAGTGTACGTACTCTGCTATCTGGTGGAGTGTAAATACACTGCCATCAGGTGGAGTGTAAGTACTCTGCTATCTGGTGCAGTGTAAATACACTGCCATCAGGTGGAGTGTAAGTACTCTGCTATCTGGTGCAGTGTAAATACACTGCCATCAGGCGGAGTGTACGTACTCTGCTATCTGGTGGAGTGTACGTACTCTGCTATCTGGTGGAGTGTACGTACTCTGCTATCTGGTGCAGTGTAAATACACTGCCATCAGGTGGAGTGTAAGTACTCTGCTATCTGGCGGAGTGTAAATACACTGCCATCAGGTGGAGTGTACGTACTCTGCTATCTGGCGGAGTGTAAATACACTGCCATCAGGTGTACTCTGTATCTGGTGGAGTACAGGTGGAGTGTAAGTACTCTGCTATCTGGTGCAGTGTAAATACACTGCCATCAGGTGGAGTGTAAGTACTCTGCTATCTGGCAGTGTAAATACAGTGTAAATACTGGTGCAGTGTAAATACACTGCCATCAGGCGGAGTGTACGTACTCTGCTATCTGGTGCAGTGTAAATACACTGCCATCAGGTGGAGTGTACGTACTCTGCTATCTGGTGGAGTGTAAATACACTGCCATCAGGTGGAGTGTACGTACTCTGCTATCTGGTGGAGTGTAAATACACTGCCATCAGGTGGAGTGTAAGTACTCTGCTATCTGGCGCAGTGTAAATACACTGCCATCAGGTGGAGTGTACGTACTCTGCTATCTGGTGGAGTGTAAATACACTGCCATCAGGTGGAGTGTACGTACTCTGCTATCTGGTGGAGTGTAAATACACTGCCATCAGGTGGAGTGTAAGTACTCTGCTATCTGGTGGAGTGTGAATACACTGCCATCAGGTGGAGTGTACGTACTCTGCTATCTGGTGGAGTGTAAATACACTGCCATCTGGTGGAGTGTACGTACTCTGCTATCTGGCGCAGTGTAAATACACTGCCATCTGGCGGAGTGTACGTACTCTGCTATCTGGTGGAGTCTGAATACACTGCCATCAGGTGGAGTGTACGTACTCTGCTATCTGGTGCAGTGTAAATACACTGCCATCAGGTGGAGTGTACGTACTCTGCTATCTGGCGCAGTGTAAATACACTGCCATCAGGCGGAGTGTACGTACTCTGCTATCTGGTGCAGTGTAAATACACTGCCATCTGGTGGAGTGTACGTACTCTGCTATCTGGTGCAGTGTAAATACACTGCCATCAGGTGGAGTGTACGTACTCTGCTATCTGGCGCAGTGTAAATACACTGCCATCTAGGTGGAGTGTAAGTACTCTGCTATCTGGTGCAGTGTAAATACACTGCCATCAGGTGGAGTGTAAGTACTCTGCTATCTGGCGCAGTGTAAATACACTGCCATCAGGTGGAGTGTAAGTACTCTGCTATCTGGTGGAGTGTACGTACTCTGCTATCTGGTGGAGTGTAAATACACTGCCATCAGGTGGAGTGTAAGTACTCTGCTATCTGGCGCAGTGTAAATACACTGCCATCAGGCGGAGTGTAAGTACTCTGCTATCTGGTGCAGTGTGAATACACTGCCATCAGGTGGAGTGTAAGTACTCTGCTATCTGGCGCAGTGTAAATACACTGCCATCAGGTGGAGTGTACGTACTCTGCTATCTGGTGGAGTGTAAATACACTGCCATCGTACTCTGCTATCTGTGGAGTGTACGTATCTGGTGCAGTGTAAATACACTCTGCTATCTGGTGGAGTGTAAATACACTGCCATCAGGTGGAGTGTACGTACTCTGCTATCTGGCGCAGTGTAAATACACTGCCATCTGGTGGAGTGTACGTACTCTGCTACTGCCATCAGGTGGAGTGTAAGTACTCTGCTATCTGGTGGAGTGTAAGTACTCTGCTATCTGGCGCAGTGTAAATACACTGCCATCAGGTGGAGTGTACGTACTCTGCTATCTGGCGCAGTGTAAATACACTGCCATCGGAGTGTGGTGGAGTGTACTGCCATCTGGCGGAGTGTACTCTGCTATCTGGTGGAGTGTACTCTGCTATCTGGTACTCTGCTATCTGGTGGAGTGTACGTACTCTGCTATCTGGCGCAGTGTAAATCATCAGGCCTATCTGGTGGAGTGTAAATACACTGCCATCAGGTGGAGTGTAAGTACTCTGCTATCTGGTGCAGTGTAAATACACTGCCATCAGGTGGAGTGTACGTACTCTGCTATCTGGTGGAGTGTAAATACACTGCCATCAGGTGGAGTGTACGTACTCTGCTATCTGGCGCAGTGTAAATACACTGCCATCAGGTGGAGTGTAGGCTATCGGAGTGTAGGTGGAGTGTACTCTGCTATCTGGTGCAGTGTAAATACACTGCCATCAGGTGGAGTGTACGTACTCTGCTATCTGGTGGAGTGTAAATACACTGCCATCAGGTGGAGTGTACGTACTCTGCTATCTGGTGGAGTGTAAATACACTGCCATCAGGTGGAGTGTACGTACTCTGCTATCTGGCGCAGTGTAAATACACTGCCATCAGGTGGAGTGTACGTACTCTGCTATCTGGTGGAGTGTACGTACTCTGCTATCTGGTGGAGTGTAAGTACTCTGCTATCTGGTGGAGTGTAAATACACTGCCATCAGGTGGAGTGTACGTACTCTGCTATCTGCTATCTGGTGGAGTGGTAGTGTAAATACACTGCCATCAGGTGGAGTGTACTCTGTACTCTGCTATCTGGTGGAGTGTAAATACACTGCCATCAGGCGGAGTGTACGTACTCTGCTATCTGGTGGAGTGTAAATACACTGCCATCAGGTGGAGTGTACGTACTCTGCTATCTGGCGCAGTGTAAATACACTGCCAGTGTAAATACACTGCCATCAGGTGGAGTGTAAGTACTCTGCTATCTGGCGCAGTGTAAATACACTGCCATCAGGCGGAGTGTAAGTACTCTGCTATCTGTAAATACACTGCCATCAGGCGGAGTGTACGTACTCTGCTATCTGGTGCAGTGAATACACTGCCATCAGGTGGAGTGTAAGTACTCTGCTATCTGGCGCAGTGTAAATACACTGCCATCAGGTGGAGTGTAAGTACTCTGCTATCTGGTGGAGTGTAAATACACTGCCATCAGGTGGAGTGTAAGTACTCTGCTATCTGGCGCAGTGTAAATACACTGCCATCAGGTGGAGTGTACGTACTCTGCTATCTGGTGGAGTGTAAATACACTGCCATCAGGTGGAGTGTAAGTACTCTGCTATCTGGCGCAGTGTAAATACACTGCCATCAGGTGGAGTGTACGTACTCTGCTATCTGGTGGAGTGTAAATACACTGCCATCAGGTGGAGTGTACGTACTCTGCTATCTCAGTGTAAATACACTGTGGAGTGTAAGTACTCTGCTATCTGGCTGCAGTGTGTAAATACACTGCCATCAGGCGGAGTGTAGTACTCTGCTATCTCAGTGTAAATACACTGCCATCAGGTGGAGTGTACGTACTCTGCTATCTGGTGGAGTGTAAATACACTGCCATCAGGTGGAGTGTAAGTACTCTGCTATCTGGCGCAGTGTAAATACACTGCCATCAGGTGGAGTGTACGTACTCTGCTATCTGGCGCAGTGTAAATACACTGCCATGCTATCTGGGCGGAGTGTAGTGTAAGTACTCTGCTATCTGGTGGAGTGTGAATACACTGCCATCAGGTGGAGTGTAAGTACTCTGCTATCTGGCGCAGTGTAAATACACTGCCATCAGGCGGAGTGTAAGTACTCTGCTATCTGGTGCAGTGTAAATACACTGCCATCAGGTGGAGTGTACGTACTCTGCTATCTGGTGGAGTGTAAATACACTGCCATCAGGTGGAGTGTACGTACTCTGCTATCTGGTGGAGTGTAAATACACTGCCATCAGGTGGAGTGTACGTACTCTGCTATCTGGTGGAGTGTAAATACACTGCCATCAGGTGGAGTGTACGTACTCTGCTATCTGGCGCAGTGTAAATACACTGCCATCAGGTGGAGTGTAAGTACTCTGCTATCTGGCGCAGTGTAAATACACTGCCATCTGGTGGAGTGTACGTACTCTGCTATCTGGTGGAGTGTAAATACACTGCCATCAGGTGGAGTGTAAGTACTCTGCTATCTGGTGCAGTGTAAATACACTGCCATCAGGTGGAGTGTACGTACTCTGCTATCTGGTGGAGTGTAAATACACTGCCATCAGGTGGAGTGTACGTACTCTGCTATCTGGCTATCTGGTGGAGTGTAAATACACTGCCATCAGGTGGAGTGTAAGTACTCTGCTATCTGGTGCAGTGTAAATACACTGCCATCAGGTGGAGTGTACGTACTCTGCTATCTGGTGGAGTGTAAATACACTGCCATCAGGTGGAGTGTACGTACTCTGCTATCTGGCCATCAGGTGGAGTGTAAGTAGTGTGGAGTGTAAATACACTGCCATCAGGTGGAGTGTACGTACTCTGCTATCTGGCGGAGTGTAAATACACTGCCATCAGGTGGAGTGTACGTACTCTGTGCAGTGTAAATACATCTGGTGGAGTGTACGTACTCTGCTATCTGGTGGAGTGTACGTACTCTGCTATCTGGTGGAGTGTAAATACACTGCCATCAGGTGGAGTGTACGTACTCTGCTATCTGGCGCAGTGTAAATACACTGCCATCAGGTGGAGTGTACGTACTCTGCTATCTGGTGGAGTGTATGTACTCTGCCATCAGGTGGAGTGTAAGTACTCTGCTATCTGGCGGAGTGTACGTACTCTGCTATCTGGTGCAGTGTAAATACACTGCCATCAGGTGGAGTGTACGTACTCTGCTATCTGGCGGAGTGTAAATACACTGCCATCAGGTGGAGTGTACGTACTCTGCTATCTGGTGGAGTGTAAATACACTGCCATCAGGTGGAGTGTAAGTACTCTGCTATCTGGTGGAGTGTAAATACACTGCCATCAGGTGGAGTGTAAGTACTCTGCTATCTGGTGCAGTGTAAATACACTGCCATCAGGTGGAGTGTAAGTACTCTGCTATCTGGTGGAGTGTAAATACACTGCCATCAGGTGGAGTGTAAGTACTCTGCTATCTGGTGCAGTGTAAATACACTGCCATCAGGCGGAGTGTAAGTTAGTAATATAATCAAGCTGGCATTCGCGTTTTGGTCTGGTTAAAAATTACATTGATGATAACTAAAGTACTGTCGGAAATAGAATAAAAATGATATTTGTAAATTATTTCTTTTATATTAAACTGACAAGTAAATATTTTGTAAATACCTATTTAATGATACTCTACCTAATTAAGCATTTACTTGTTTGGGCTCTCATTGATGTACAAGGTGGTGTTTACTCTTGAAATTGAAATAAAAATGTCAGTAAACAGGTGATTTGTGACCTTTATTGGAACAGACTATAACATGTTTTGATGATATGTTCGATGGTCCTGTATGCATCTATATGTAAGATATGGTCTGGACAAGGATTTACTGTTATATGCAGTAGACCTGAAAAAGTAGGTCACAGTGACCTAATAATAGTACAATACACACCGCCATCCCAAGTTGTTCCTACATGTGAGGTTTGATGGTCCTGTATGCAAGATATGGTCCGGACAAGAAAATGTTAACCCACGGATGGA